>NW_027554197.1:0-88893 GCF_045843805.1 Urocitellus parryii
CTTGGGGCTACTTCAATAGGACACAAACCATAGCGATAGAACTTGGAACTACATTATTGTGCCATGTTTCAAAGAGCTAGCAGAAACCGTGTTTGATTTAGAGTTCCAACAACATGTGTCCATAAACGAGAAAATAGAGTGAAACCTAAACATGAAAACGGTTACTGCAAAGGAACGGTTTAACCTAGATGAACGAAATTTGGGGAGCAAAGTGGGATTGGTGTACTGTTCATTACCTGCCAGTATCATCAAGATTGGGTGAAAAAATGTTTTCTGAGATTTCAGGAAACTCGTAGTTTTTTGGAAGCTTGGCAACCCCTTTCAATGAAAGTGATTCTCGTCAGTCTCTGCTTGCGGCTACTTCAATAGTACACAAACCAAAGCGATAGAACTTGGAACTACAATATTGTGCCAAGTTTCAAAGAGCTAGCACAAACCGTGTTTGATTTAGAGTTCCAACTACATGTATCCATATAGGAGAAAACAGAGTGAAACCTAAGCATGAAAATGGTTACTGCAAACGAACGGTTTAAACTAGAAGAACGAAATTTGGTGAGCCACGTGGGATTGGTGTACTGATCATTACCTGCAAGTATCATCAAGATTGGGTGAAAAAATATTTGCTGAGATTTCAGGAAACACGTAGTTTTTTGGAAGCTTGGCAACCCCTTTCAATTAACGTGATTCTCGTCAGTCTCTGCTTGGGGCTACTTCCATAGGACACAAATCATAGCGATAGAACTTGCAACTACATTATTGTGCCAAGTTTCAAAGAGCTAGCACAAACCGTGTTTTGATTTAGAGTTCCAACTACATGTATCCATATAGGAGAAAACAGAGTGAAACGTATACATCCAAACGGTTACTGCAAAGGAAAGGAACGGTTTAACCTAGCAGAACGAAATTTGGTGAGCCAAGTGGGATTGGTGTACTGTTCATTACCTGCCAGTATCATCAAGATTGGGTGAAAAAATGTTTGCTGAGATTTCAGGAAACTCGTAGTTTTTTGGAAGCTTGGCAACCCCTTTCAATCAAAGTGATTCTCGTCAGTCTCTGCTTGGGGCTACTTCCATAGGACACAAACGAAAGCGATAGAACTTGGAACTACATTATTGTGCCAAGTTTCAAAGAGCTAGCACAAACCGTGTTTGATTTAGAGTTCCAACTACATGTATCCATATAGGAGAAAACAGAGTGAAACCTAAACATGAAAATGGTTACTGCAAACGAACGGTTTATACTAGAAGGACGAAATTTGGTTAGCCGCGTGCGATTGGTGTACTGATCATTACCTGCAAGTATCATCAAGATTGGGTGAAAAAATATTTGCTGAGATTTCAGGAAACTCGTAGTTTTTTGGAAGCTTGGAAACCCCTTTCAATGAAAGAGATTCTCATCAGTCTCTGCTTGGAGCTACTTCAATAGGACACAGACCATAGCGATAGAACTTGGAATACATTATTCTGCCAAGTTTCAAAGAGCTAGCACAAACCCTGTTTGATTTAGAGTTCCAACTACATGTATCCATATAGGAGAAAACAGAGTGAAACCTAAACATGAAAACGGTTACTGCAAAGGAACGGTTTAACCTAGAAGAACGAAATTTGGTGAGCCACGTGGGACTGGTGTACTGATCATTACCTGCAAGTATCATCAAGATTGGGTGGAAATATGTTTCCTGATATTTCAGGAAACTCGTAGTTTTTTGGATGCTTCGCAACCCCTTTCAATTAACGTGATTCTCGTCATTCTCTGCTTGGGGCTACTTCCATAGGACACAAACCATAGCGATAGAACTTGGAACTACATTATTGTGCCAAGTTTCAAAGAGCTAGCATAAACTGTGTTTGATTTAGAGTTCCAACTACATGTATCCATATAGGAGAATACAGAGTGAAACCTAAACATCCAAACGGTTACTGCAAAGGAACGGTTTAACCTAGAAGAACGAAATTTGGTGAGCCAAGTGGGATTGGTGTACTGATCATTACCTGCAAGTATCATCAAGATTGGGTGAAAAAATATTTGCTGAGATTTCAGGAAACTCGTAGTTTTTTGGAAGCTTGGAAACCCCTTTCAATGAAAGTGATTCTCGTCAGTCTCTGCTTGGGGCTACTTCAATTTGACAGAAACCATAGCGATACAACTTGGAACTACATTATTGTGCCAAGTTACAAAGAGCTAGCACAAACCGTGTTTGATTTAGAGTTCCAACTACATGTATCCATATAGGAGAAAACAGAGTGAAACCTAAACATGAAAACGGTTACTGCAAAGGAATGGTTTAACCTAGAAGAACGAAATTTGGTGAGCCACGTGGGACTGGTGTACTGATCATTACCTGCAAGTATCATCAAGATTGGGTGAAAAAATATTTGCTGAGATTTCAGGAAACACGTAGTTTTTTGGAAGCTTGGCAACCCAATTTCAATTAACGTGATTCTCGTGAGTCTCTGGCTTGGGGCTACTTCCATAGGACACAAATCATAGCGATAGAACTTGGAACTACATTATTGTGCCAAGTTTCAAAGAGCTAGCACAAACCGTGTTTGATTTAGAGTTCCAACTACATGTATCCATATAGGAGAAAACAGAGTGAAACGTATACATCCAAACGGTTACTGCAAAGGAAAGGAACGGTTTAACCTAGAAGAACGAAATTTGTGAGCCAAGTGGGATTGGTGTACTGTTCATTACCTACCAGTATCATCAAGATTGGGTGAAAAAATGTTTGCTGAGGTTTCAGGAAACTCGTAGTTTTTTGGAAGCTTGGCAACCCCTTTCAATGAAAGTGATTCTCATCTGTCTCTGCTTGGGGCTACTTCCATAGGACACAAACGAAAGCGATAGAACTTGGAACTACATTATTGTGCCAAGTTTCAAAGAGCTAGCAAAAACCGTGTTTGATTTAGAGTTCCAACTACATGTATCCATATAGGAGAAAACAGAGTGAAACCTAAACATGAAAATGGTTACTGCAAACGAACGGTTTAAACTAGAAGAACGAAATTTGGTGAGCCGCGTGGGATTGGTGTACTGATCATTACCTGCAAGTATCATCAAGATTGGGTGAAAAAATATTTGCTGAGATTTCAGGAAACTCATAGTTTTTTGGAAGCTTGGAAACCCCTTTCAATGAAAGTGATTCTCGTCAGTCTCTGCTTGGAGCTACTTCAGTAGGACACAGACCATAGCGATAGAACTTGGAATACATTATTGTGCCAAGTTTCAAAGAGGTAGCACAAACCGTGTTTGATTTAGAGTTCCAACTACATGTATCCATATAGGAGAAAACAGAGTGAAACCTAAACATGAAAATGGTTACTGCAAACGAACGGTTTAAAGTAGAAGAACGAAATTTGGTGATCCGCGTGGGATTGGTGTACTGTTCATTACCTGCCAGTATCATCAAGATTGGGTGAAAAAAATATTTGCTGAGATTTCAGTAAACTCGTAGTTTTTTGGAAGCTTGGCAACCCCTTTCAATGAAAGTGATTCTCGTCAGTCTCTGCTTGGGGCTACTTCAATAGGACACAAACCATAGCGATAGAACTTGGAACTACATTATTGTGCCAAGTTTCAAAGAGCTAGCACAAACCGTGTTTGATTTAGAGTTCCAACTACATGTATCCATATAGGAGAAAACAGAGTGAAACGTATACATCCAAACGGTTACTGCAAAGGAAAGGAACGGTTTAACCTAGCAGAACGAAATTTGGTGAGCCAAGTGGGATTGGTGTACTGTTCATTACCTGCCAGTATCATCAAGATTGGGTGAAAAAATGTTTGCTGAGATTTCAGGAAACTCGTAGTTTTTTGGAAGCTTGGCAACCCCTTTCAATGAAAGTGATTCTCGTCTGTCTCTGCTTGGGGCTACTTCCATAGGACACAAACGAAAGCGATAGAACTTGGAACTACATTATTGTGCCAAGTTTCAAAGAGCTAGCACAAACTGTGTTTGATTTAGAGTTCCAACTACATGTATCCATATAGGAGAAAACAGAGTGAAACCTAAACATGAAAATGGTTACTGCAAACGAACGGTTTAAACTAGAAGGACGAAATTTGGTGAGCCGCGTGCGATTGGTGTACTGATCATTACCTGCAAGTATCATCAAGATTGGGTGAAAAAATATTTGCTGAGATTTCAGGAAACTCGTAGTTTTTTGGAAGCTTGGAAACCCCTTTCCATGAAAGTGATTCTCATCAGTCTCTGCTTGGAGCTACTTCAATAGGACACAGACCATAGCGATAGAACTTGGAATACATTATTCTGCCAAGTTTCAAAGAGCTAGCACAAACCCTGTTTGATTTAGAGTTCCAACTACATGTATCCATATAGGAGAAAACAGAGTGAAACCTAAACATGAAAACGGTTACTGCAAAGGAACGGTTTAACCTAGAAGAACGAAATTTGGTGAGCCACGTGGGACTGGTGTACTGATCATTACCTGCAAGTATCATCAAGATTGGGTGGAAATATGTTTCCTGATATTTCAGGAAACTCGTAGTTTTTTTGGATGCTTCGCAACCCCTTTCAATTAACGTGAATCTCGTCATTCTCTGCTTGGGGCTACTTCCATAGGACACAAACCATAGCGATAGAACTTGGAACTACATTATTGTGCCAAGTTTCAAAGAGCTAGCACAAACCATGTTTGATTTAGAGTTCCAACTACATATATCCATATAGGAGAAAACAGAGTGAAACCTAAACATCCAAACGGTTACTGCAAAGGAACGGTTTAACCTAGAAGAATGAAATTTGGTGAGCCAAGTGGGATTGGTGTACTGTTCATTACCTACCAGTATCATCAAGGTTGGGTGAAAAAATGTTTGCTGAGATTTCAGGAAACTCGTAGTTTTTTGGAAGCTTGGCAACCCCTTTCAATGAAAGTGATTCTCATCTGTCTCTGCTTGGGGCTACTTCCATAGGACACAAATGAAAGCGATAGAACTTGCAACTACATTATTGTGCCAAGTTTCAAAGAGCTAGCACAAAACCGTGTTTGATTTAGAGTTCCAACTACATATATCCATATAGGAGAAAACAGAGTGAAACCTAAACATGAAAACGGTTACTGCAAAGTAACGGTTTAACCTAGAAAAACGAAATTTGGTGAGCCAAGTGGGATTGGTGTACTCTTCATTACCTGCCAGTATCATCAAGATTGGGTGAAAAAATGTTTGCTGAGATTTCAGGAAACTCGTAGTTTTTGGAAGCTTGGCAACCCCTTTCAATGAAAGTGATTCTCGTCAGTCTCTGCTTGGGGCTACTTCAATAGGACACAAATGAAAGCGATAGAACTTGGAACTACATTATTGTGCCAAGTTTCAAAGAGCTAGCAAAAACCGTGTTTGATTTAGAGTTCCAACTACATGTATCCATATAGGAGAAAACAGAGTGAAACCTAAACATGAAAATGGTTACTGCAAACGAACGGTTTAAACTAGAAGAACGAAATTTGGTGAGCCGCGTGGGATTGGTGTACTGATCATTACCTGCAAGTATCATCAAGATTGGGTGAAAAAATATTTGCTGAGATTTCAGGAAACTCGTAGTTTTTGGAAGCTTGGAAACCCCTTTCAATGAAAGTGATTCTCGTCACTCTCTGCTTGGAGCTACTTCAATAGGACACAGACCATAGCGATAGAACTTGGAATACATTATTGTGCCAAGTTTCAAAGAGGTAGCACAAACCGTGTTTGATTTAGAGTTCCAACTACATGTATCCATATAGGAAAAACAGAGTGAAACCTAAACATGAAAACGGTTACTGCAAAGGAACGGTTTAACCTAGAAGAACGAAATTTGGTGAGCCAAGTGGGATTGGTGTACTGTTCATTACCTTCCAGTATCATCAAGATTGGGTGAAAAAATGTTTGCTGAGATTTCAGGAAACTCGTAGTTTTTTGGAAGCTTGGAAACCCCTTTCAATGAAAGTGATTCTCGTCAGTCTCTGCTTGGAGCTACTTCAATAGGACACAGACCATAGCGATAGAACTTGGAATACATTATTGTGCCAAGTTTCAAAGAGGTAGCACAAACCGTGTTTGATTTAGAGTTCCAACTACATGTATCCATATAGGAGAAAACAGAGTGAAACCTAAACATGAAAACGGTTACTGCAAAGGAACGGTTTAACCTAGAAGAACGAAATTTGGTGAGCCAAGTGGGATTGGTGTACTGATCATTACCTGCCAGTATCATCAAGATTGGGTGAAAAAATATTTGCTGAGATTTCAGGAAACTCGTAGTTTTTTGGAAGCTTGGCAACCCCTTTCAATGAAAGTGATTCTCGTCAGTCTCTGCTTGGGGCTACTTCAATAGGACACAAACCAGAGCGATAGAACTTGGAACTACATTATTGTGCCAAGTTTCAAAGAGCTAGCACAAACCGTGTTTGATTTAGAGTTCCAACTACATGTATCCATATAGGAGAAAACAGAGTGAAACGTATACATCCAAATGGTTACTGCAAAGGAACGGTTTAACCTAAAGAACGAAATTTGGTGAGCCAAGTGGGATTGGTGTACTGATCATTACCTGCAAGTATCATCAATATTGGGTGAAAAAATGTTTGCTGAGATTTCAGGAAACTCGTAGTTTTTTGGAAGCTTGGCAACCCCTTTCAATGAACGTGATTCTCGTCATTCTCTGCTTGGGGCTACTTCAATAGGACAGAAACCATAGCGAAAGAAATTGGAACTACATTATTGTGCCAAGTTTCAAAGAGCTAGCACAAACCGTGTTTGATTTAGAGTTCCAACTACATGTATCCATATAGGAGAAAACAGAGTGAAACCTAAACATGAAAACGGTTACTGCAAAGCAATGGTTTAACCTAGAAGAACGAAATTTGGTGAGCCACGTGGGACTGGTGTACTGATCATTACCTGCAAGTATCATCAAGATTGGGTGAAAAAATATTTGCTGAGATTTCAGGAAACACGTAGTTTTTTGGAAGCTTGGCAACCCCTTTCAATTAACGTGATTCTCGTCAGTATCTGCTTGGGGCTACTTCCATAGGACACAAATCATAGCGAAAGAACTTGGAACTACATTATTGTGCCAAGTTTCAAAGAGCTAGCACAAACCGTGTTTGATTTAGAGTTCCAACTACATGTATCCATATAGGAGAAAACAGAGTGAAACGTATACATCCAAACGGTTACTGCAAAGGAAAGGAACGGTTTAACCTAGAAGAACGAAATTTGGTGAACCAAGTGGGATTGGTGTACTCTTCATTACCTGCCAGTATCATCAAGATTGGGTGCAAAAATGTTTCCTGAGTTTTCAGGAAACTCGTAGTTTTTTGGAAGCTTGGCAACCCCTTTCAATGAATGTGATTCTCGTCAGTCTCTGCTTGGGGCTACTTCAATAGGACACAAACCATAGCGATAGAACTTGGAACTCCAGTATTGTGCCATGTTTCAAAGAGCTAGCACAAAACGTGTTTGATTTAGTGTTCCAACTACATGTATCGAAATAGGAGAAAACAGAGTGAAACCTAAACATGAAAACAGTTACTGCAAAGGAACGGTTTAACCTAGAAGAACGAAATTTGGTGAGCCAATTGGGATTGGTGTACTGATCATTACCTGCATGTATCATCACGATTGGGTGAAAAAATGTTTGCTGAGATTTCAGGAAACTCGTAGTTTTTTGGAAGCTTGGCAACCGCTTTCAATGAACGTGTTTCTCGTCAGTCTCTGTTTGGGGCTACTTCAATAGGACACAAACCATAGCGATAGAACTTGGAACTACATTATTGTGCCAAGTTTCAAAGAGCTAGCACAAACCGTGTTTGATTTAGAGTTCCAACTACATGTATCCATATAGGAGAAAACAGAGTGAAACCTAAACATGAAAACGGTTACTGCAAAGGAACGGTTTAACCTAAAGAACGAAATTTGGTGAGCCAAGTGGGATTGGTGTACTGATCATTACCTGCAAGTATCATCAATATGGGGTGAAAAAATGTTTGCTGAGATTTAAGGAAACTCGTAGTTTTTTGGAAGCTTGGCAACCCCTTTCAATGAACGTGATTCTCGTCAGTCTCTGCTTGGGGCTACTTATAGGACACAAACGATAGCAATAGAACATTTTAACTAAATTATTGTGCCACGTTTCAAAGAGCTAGAACAAACCGTGTTTGATTTAGAGTTCCAACAACATGTGTCCATATAGGAGAAAACAGAGTGAAACCTAAACATGAAAACGGTTACTGCAAAGGAACGGTTTAACCTAGAAGAACGAAATTTGGTGAGCCACGTGGGACTGGTGTACTGATCATTACCTGCAAGTATCATCAAGATTGGGTGGAAATATGTTTCCTGATATTTCAGGAAACTCGTAGTTTTTTGGATGCTTCGCAACCCCTTTCAATTAACGTGATTCTCGTCATTGTCTGCTTGGGGCTACTTCCATAGGACACAAACCATAGCGATAGAACTTGGAACTACATTATTGTGCCAAGTTTCAAAGAGCTAGCACAAACCGTGTTTGATTTAGAGTTCCAACTAAATGATCCATATAGGAGAAAACAGAGTGAAACCTAAACATCCAAACGGTTACTGCAAAGGAACGGTTTAACCTAGAAGAACGAAATTTGGTGAGCTAAGTGGGATTGGTGTACTGATCATTACCTGCAAGTATCATCAAGATTGGGTGAAAAAATGTTTGCTGAGATTTCAGGAAACTCGTAGTTTTTTGGAAGCTTGGCAACCCCTTTCAATGAAAGTGATTCTCGTCAGTCTCTGCTTGGGGCTACTTCAATAGGACACAAACCATAGCGAAATAACTTGGAACTACATTATTGTGCCAAGTTTCAAAGAGCTAGCACCAACCGTGTTTGATTTAGTGTTCCAAATACATGTATCCATATAGGAGAAAACAGAGTGAAACCTAAACATCAAAACGGTTACTGCAAAGTAAGGGTTTAACCTAGAAGAACTAAATTTGGTGAGCCAAGTGGGATTGGTGTACTGATCATTACCTGCCAGTATCATCAAGATTGGGTGAAAAAATGTTTGCTGAGATTTCAGGAAACTCGTAGTTTTTTGGAAGCTTGGCAACCCCTTTCAATGAAAGTGATTCTCGTCAGTCTCTTCTTGCGGCTACTTCAATAGGACACAAACCATAGCGATAGAACTTGGAACTACATTATTGTGCCACGTTTCAAAGAGCTAGCACAAACCGTGTTTGATTTAGAGTTCCAACTACATGTATCCATATAGGAGAAAACAGATTGAAACCTAAACATGAAAACGGTTACTGCAAAGGAACGGTTTAACCTAGAAGAACGAAATTTAGTGAGCCAAGTTGGATTGGTGTACTGATCATTACCTGCAAGTATCATCAAGATTGGGTGAAAAAATGTTTGCTGAGATTTCAGGAAACTCGTAGTTTTTTGGAAGCTTGGCAACCCCTTTCAATGAAAGTGATTCTCGTCATTCTCTGCTTGGGGCTACTTCAATAGGACACAAACCATAGTGATAGAACTTGGAACTACATTATTGTGCCAAGTTTTCAAAGAGCTAGCACAAACCGTGTTTGATTTAGAGTTCCAAATACATGTATCCATATAGGAGAAAACAGAGTGAAACCTAAACATGAAAACGATTACTGAAAAAGGAACGTTTTAACCTAGAAGAACGAAATTTGGTGAGCCATGTGGGATTGGTGTACTGATCGTTACCTGCAAGTATCATCAAGATTGGGTGAAAAAATGTTTGCTGAGATTTCAGGAAACTCGTAGTTTTTTGGAAGCTTGGCAACCCCTCTCAATGAAAGTGATTCTCGTCAGTCTCTGCTTGGGGCTACTTCAATAGGACACAAACCATAGTGATAGAACTTGGAACTACATAATTGTGCCAAGTTTCAAAGAGCTAGCACAAACCGTGTTTGATTTAGAGTTCCAACTACATGTATCCATATAGGAGAAAACAGAGTGAAACCTAAACATGAAAACGGTTACTGCAAAGGAACGGTTTAACCTAGAAGAACGAAATTTGGTGAGCCAAGTGGGAATGGTGTACTGATCATTACCTGCAAGTATAATCAAGATTGGGTGAAAAAATGTTTGCTGAGATTTCAGGAAACTCGTAGTTTTTTGGAAGCTTGGCAACCCCTTTCAATGAAAGTGATTCTCGTCATTCTCTGCTTGGGGCTACTTCAATAGGACACAAACCATAGCGAAAGAACTAGGAACTACATTACTGTGCCAAGTTTCAAAGAGATAGCAGAAACCGTGTTTGATTTCGAGTTCCAACAACATGTGTCCATATAGGAGAAAACAGAGTGAAACCTAAACATGAAAACGGTTACTGGAAAGGAACGGTTTAACCTAGAAGAACGAAATTTGCTGAGCCAAGTGGGATTGATGTACTGATCATTACCTGCCAGTATCATCAAGATTGGGTGAAAAAATGTTTGCTGAGATTTCAGGAAACACGTAGTTTTTTGGAAGCTTGGCAACCCCTTTCAATGAAAGTGATTCTCGTCAGTCTCTGCATGGGGCGACATCAATAGGACACAAAACATAGTGATAGAACTTGGAAGTACATTATTGTGCCAAGTTTCAACGAGCTAGCACAAACCGTGTTTGATTTAGTGTTCCAACTACATGTATCCATATAGGTGAAAACAGAGTGAAACCTAAACATGAAAACGGTTACTGCAAAGGAACGGTTTAACCTAGAAGAACGAAATTTGCTGAGCCACGTGGGATTGGTGTACTGATCATTCCCTGCAAGTATCATCATGATTCGGTGAAAAAATATTTGCTGAGATTTCAGGTAACTCGTAGTTTTTTGGAAGCTTGGCAACCCCTTTCAATGATCGTGATTCTCGTCATTCTCTGCTTGGGGCTACTTCAATAGGACACAAACCATAGTGAAAGAACTTGGAACTACATTATTGTGCCAAGTTTCAAAGAGCTAGCACCAACCGTGTTTGATTTAGTGTTCCAACTACATGCATCCATATAGGAGAAAACAGAGTAAAACCTAAACATGAAAACGGTTACTGAAAAAGGAACGTTTTAACCTAGAAGAACGAAATTTGGTGAGCCAAGTGGATTGGTGTACTGATCGTTACCTGCAAGTATCATCACGATTGGGTCCAAAAATGTTTCCTGAGATTCAGGAAACTCGTAGTTTTTTGGAAGCTTGGCAACCCCTCTCAATGAAAGTGATTCTCGTCAGTCTCTGCTTCTGGCTACTTCAATAGGACACAAACCATAGTGATAGAACTTGGAACTACATAATTGTGCCAAGTTTCAAAGAGCTAGCACAAACCGTGTTTGATTTAGAGTTCCAACTACATGTATCCATATAGGAGAAAACAGAGTGAAACCTAAACATGAAAACGGTTACGGCAAAGAACGGTTAACCTAGAAGAACGAAATTTGGTGAGCCAAGTGGGATTGGTGTACTGATCATTACCTGCAAGTATCATCAAGATTGGGTGGAAATATGTTTGCTGATATTTCAGGAAACTCGTAGTTTTTTGGATGCTTCGCAACCCCTTTCAATTAACGTGATTCTCGTCATTCTCTGCTTGGGGTTACTTCCATAGGACACAAACCATAGCGATAGAACTTGGAACTACATTATTGTGCCAAGTTTCAAAGAGCTAGCACAAACCGTGTTTGATTTAGAGTTCCAACTATATGTATCCATATAGGAGAAAACAGAGTGAAACCTAAACATCCAAACGGTTACTGCAAAGGAACGGTTTAACCTAGAAGATCGAAATTTGGTGAGCCAAGTGGGATTGGTGTACTGATCATTACCTGCAAGTATCATCAAGATTGGGTGAAAAATGTTTGCTGAGATTTCAGGAAACTCGTAGTTTTTTGGAAGATTGGCAACCCCTTTCAATGAAAGTGATTCTCGTCATTCTCTGCTTGGGGCTACTTCAATAGGACACAAACCATAGCGATAGAACTTGGAACTACATTATTGTGCCAAGTTTCAAAGAGCTAGCAGAAACCGTGTTTGATTTAGAGTTCCAACAACATGTGTCCATAAACGAGAAAACAGAGTGAAACCTAAACATGAAAACGGTTACTGCAAAGGAACGGTTTAACCTAGATGAACGAAATTTGGGGAGCAAAGTGGGATTGGTGTACTGTTCATTACCTGCCAGTATCATCAAGATTGGGTGAAAAAATGTTTTCTGAGATTTCAGGAAACTCGTAGTTTTTTTGGAAGCTTGGCAACCCCTTTCAATGAAAGTGATTCTCGTCAGTCTCTGCTTGGGGCTACTTCAATAGTACACAAACCAAAGCGATAGAACTTGGAACTACAATATTGTGCCAAGTTTCAAAGAGCTAGCACAAACCGTGTTTGATTTAGAGTTCCAACTACATGTATCCATATAGGAGAAAACAGAGTGAAACCTAAGCATGAAAATGGTTACTGCAAACGAACGGTTTAAACTAGAAGAACGAAATTTGGTGAGCCACGTGGGATTGGTGTACTGATCATTACCTGCAAGTATCATCAAGATTGGGTGAAAAAATATTTGCTGAGATTTCAGGAAACACGTAGTTTTTTGGAAGCTTGGCAACCCCTTTCAATTAACGTGATTCTCGTCAGTCTCTGCTTGGGGCTACTTCCATAGGACACAAATCATAGCGATAGAACTTGCAACTACATTATTGTGCCAAGTTTCAAAGAGCTAGCACAAACCGTGTTTGATTTAGAGTTCCAACTACATGTATCCATATAGGAGAAAACAGAGTGAAACGTATACATCCAAACGGTTACTGCAAAGGAAAGGAACGGGTTTAACCTAGCAGAACGAAATTTGGTGAGCCAAGTGGGATTGGTGTACTGTTCATTACCTGCCAGTATCATCAAGATTGGGTGAAAAAATGTTTGCTGAGATTTCAGGAAACTCGTAGTTTTTTGGAAGCTTGGCAACCCCTTTCAATGAAAGTGATTCTCGTCTGTCTCTGCTTGGGGCTACTTCCATAGGACACAAACGAAAGCGATAGAACTTGGAACTACATTATTGTGCCAAGTTTCAAAGAGCTAGCACAAACCATGTTTGATTTAGAGTTCCAACTACATGTATCCATATAGGAGAAAACAGAGTGAAACCTAAACATGAAAATGGTTACTGCAAACGAACGGTTTAAACTAGAAGGGCGAAATTTGGTGAGCCGCGTGCGATTGGTGTACTGATCATTACCTGCAAGTATCATCAAGATTGGGTGAAAAAATATTTGCTGAGATTTCAGGAAACTCGTAGTTTTTTGGAAGCTTGGAAACCCCTTTCAATGAAAGTGATTCTCATCAGTCTATGCTTGGAGCTACTTCAATAGGACACAGACCATAGCGATAGAACTTGGAATACATTATTGTGCCAAGTTTCAAAGAGCTAGCAAAAACCGTGTTTGATTTAGAGTTCCAACTACATGTATCCATATAGGAGAAAACAGAGTGAAACCTAAACATGAAAACGGTTACTGCAAAGGAACGGTTTAACCTAGAAGAACGAAATTTGGTGAGCCACGTGGGACTGGTGTACTGATCATTACCTGCAAGTATCATCAAGATTGGGTGGAAATATGTTTGCTGATATTTCAGGAAACTCGTAGTTTTTTGGATGCTTCGCAACCCCTTTCAATTAACGTGATTCTCGTCATTCTCTGCTTGGGGTTACTTCCATAGGACACAAACCATAGCGATAGAACTTGGAACTACATTATTGTGCCAAGTTTCAAAGAGCTAGCACAAACCGTGTTTGATTTAGAGTTCCAACTATATGTATCCATATAGGAGAAAACAGAGTGAAACCTAAACATCCAAACGGTTACTGCAAAGGAACGGTTTAACCTAGAAGATCGAAATTTGGTGAGCCAAGTGGGATTGGTGTACTGATCATTACCTGCAAGTATCATCAAGATTGGGTGAAAAAAATGTTTGCTGAGATTTCAGGAAACTCGTAGTTTTTTGGAAGATTGGCAACCCCTTTCAATGAAAGTGATTCTCGTCATTCTCTGCTTGGGGCTACTTCAATAGGACACAAACCATAGCGATAGAACTTGGAACTACATTATTGTGCCAAGTTTCAAAGAGCTAGCAGAAACCGTGTTTGATTTAGAGTTCCAACAACATGTGTCCATAAACGAGAAAACAGAGTGAAACCTAAACATGAAAACGGTTACTGCAAAGGAACGGTTTAACCTAGATGAACGAAATTTGGGGAGCAAAGTGGGATTGGTGTACTGTTCATTACCTGCCAGTATCATCAAGATTGGGTGAAAAAATGTTTTCTGAGATTTCAGGAAACTCGTAGTTTTTTGGAAGCTTGGCAACCCCTTTCAATGAAAGTGATTCTCGTCAGTCTCTGCTTGCGGCTACTTCAATAGTACACAAACCAAAGCGATAGAACTTGGAACTACAATATTGTGCCAAGTTTCAAAGAGCTAGCACAAACCGTGTTTGATTTAGAGTTCCAACTACATGTATCCATATAGGAGAAAACAGAGTGAAACCTAAGCATGAAAATGGTTACTGCAAACGAACGGTTTAAACTAGAAGAACGAAATTTGGTGAGCCACGTGGGATTGGTGTACTGATCATTACCTGCAAGTATCATCAAGATTGGGTGAAAAAATATTTGCTGAGATTTCAGGAAACACGTAGTTTTTTGGAAGCTTGGCAACCCCTTTCAATTAACGTGATTCTCGTCAGTCTCTGCTTGGGGCTACTTCCATAGGACACAAATCATAGCGATAGAACTTGCAACTACATTATTGTGCCAAGTTTCAAAGAGCTAGCACAAACCGTGTTTGATTTAGAGTTCCAACTACATGTATCCATATAGGAGAAAACAGAGTGAAACGTATACATCCAAACGGTTACTGCAAAGGAAAGGAACGGTTTAACCTAGCAGAACGAAATTTGGTGAGCCAAGTGGGATTGGTGTACTGTTCATTACCTGCCAGTATCATCAAGATTGGGTGAAAAAATGTTTGCTGAGATTTCAGGAAACTCGTAGTTTTTTGGAAGCTTGGCAACCCCTTTCAATGAAAGTGATTCTCGTCAGTCTCTGCTTGGGGCTACTTCCATAGGACACAAACGAAAGCGATAGAACTTGGAACTACATTATTGTGCCAAGTTTCAAAGAGCTAGCACAAACCGTGTTTGATTTAGAGTTCCAACTACATGTATCCATATAGGAGAAAACAGAGTGAAACCTAAACATGAAAATGGTTACTGCAAACGAACGGTTTAAACTAGAATTACGAAATTTTGGTGAGCCGCGTGGGATTGGTGTACTGATCATTACCTGCAAGTATCATCAAGATTGGGTGAAAAAATATTTGCTGAGATTTCAGGAAACTCGTAGTTTTTTGGAAGCTTGGAAACCCCTTTCAATGAAAGTGATTCTCATCAGTCTCTGCTTGGAGCTACTTCAATAGGACACAGACCATAGCGATAGAACTTGGAATACATTATTCTGCCAAGTTTCAAAGAGCTAGCACAAACCGTGTTTGATTTAGAGTTCCAACTACATGTATCCATATAGGAGAAAACAGAGTGAAACCTAAACATGAAAACGGTTACTGCAAAGGAACGGTTTAACCTAGAAGAACGAAATTTGGTGAGCCACGTGGGACTGGTGTACTGATCATTACCTGCAAGTATCATCAAGATTGGGTGGAAATATGTTTCCTGATATTTCAGGAAACTCGTAGTTTTTTGGATGCTTCGCAACCCCTTTCAATTAACGTGATTCTCGTCATTCTCTGCTTGGGGCTACTTCCATAGGACACAAACCATAGCGATAGAACTTGGAACTACATTATTGTGCCAAGTTTCAAAGAGCTAGCACAAACCGTGTTTGATTTAGTGTTCCAACTATATGTATCCATATAGGAGAAAACAGAGTGAAACCTAAACATCCAAACGGTTACTGCAAAGGAACGGTTTAACCTAGAAGATCGAAATTTGGTGAGCCAAGTGGGATTGGTGTACTGATCATTACCTGCAATTATCATCAAGATTGGGTGAAAAAATGTTTGCTGAGATTTCAGGAAACTCGTAGTTTTTTGGAAGATTGGCAACCCCTTTCAATGAAAGTGATTCTCGTCATTCTCTGCTTGGGGCTACTTCAATAGGACACAAACCATAGCGATAGAACTTGGAACTACATTATTGTGCCATGTTTCAAAGAGCTAGCAGAAACCGTGTTTGATTTAGAGTTCCAACAACATGTGTCCATAAACGAGAAAATAGAGTGAAACCTAAACATGAAAACGGTTACTGCAAAGGAACGGTTTAACCTAGATGAACGAAATTTGGGGAGCAAAGTGGGATTGGTGTACTGTTCATTACCTGCCAGTATCATCAAGATTGGGTGAAAAAATGTTTTCTGAGATTTCAGGAAACTCGTAGTTTTTTGGAAGCTTGGCAACCCCTTTCAATGAAAGTGATTCTCGTCAGTCTCTGCTTGCGGCTACTTCAATAGTACACAAACCAAAGCGATAGAACTTGGAACTACAATATTGTGCCAAGTTTCAAAGAGCTAGCACAAACCGTGTTTGATTTAGAGTTCCAACTACATGTATCCATATAGGAGAAAACAGAGTGAAACCTAAGCATGAAAATGGTTACTGCAAACGAACGGTTTAAACTAGAAGAACGAAATTTGGTGAGCCACGTGGGATTGGTGTACTGATCATTACCTGCAAGTATCATCAAGATTGGGTGAAAAAATATTTGCTGAGATTTCAGGAAACACGTAGTTTTTTGGAAGCTTGGCAACCCCTTTCAATTAACGTGATTCTCGTCAGTCTCTGCTTGGGGCTACTTCCATAGGACACAAATCATAGCGATAGAACTTGCAACTACATTATTGTGCCAAGTTTCAAAGAGCTAGCACAAACCGTGTTTGATTTAGAGTTCCAACTACATGTATCCATATAGGAGAAAACAGAGTGAAACGTATACATCCAAACGGTTACTGCAAAGGAAAGGAACGGTTTAACCTAGCAGAACGAAATTTGGTGAGCCAAGTGGGATTGGTGTACTGTTCATTACCTGCCAGTATCATCAAGATTGGGTGAAAAAATGTTTGCTGAGATTTCAGGAAACTCGTAGTTTTTTGGAAGCTTGGCAACCCCTTTCAATCAAAGTGATTCTCGTCAGTCTCTGCTTGGGGCTACTTCCATAGGACACAAACGAAAGCGATAGAACTTGGAACTACATTATTGTGCCAAGTTTCAAAGAGCTAGCACAAACCGTGTTTGATTTAGAGTTCCAACTACATGTATCCATATAGGAGAAAACAGAGTGAAACCTAAACATGAAAATGGTTACTGCAAACGAACGGTTTATACTAGAAGGACGAAATTTGGTTAGCCGCGTGCGATTGGTGTACTGATCATTACCTGCAAGTATCATCAAGATTGGGTGAAAAAATATTTGCTGAGATTTCAGGAAACTCGTAGTTTTTTGGAAGCTTGGAAACCCCTTTCAATGAAAGAGATTCTCATCAGTCTCTGCTTGGAGCTACTTCAATAGGACACAGACCATAGCGATAGAACTTGGAATACATTATTCTGCCAAGTTTCAAAGAGCTAGCACAAACCCTGTTTGATTTAGAGTTCCAACTACATGTATCCATATAGGAGAAAACAGAGTGAAACCTAAACATGAAAACGGTTACTGCAAAGGAACGGTTTAACCTAGAAGAACGAAATTTGGTGAGCCACGTGGGACTGGTGTACTGATCATTACCTGCAAGTATCATCAAGATTGGGTGGAAATATGTTTCCTGATATTTCAGGAAACTCGTAGTTTTTTGGATGCTTCGCAACCCCTTTCAATTAACGTGATTCTCGTCATTCTCTGCTTGGGGCTACTTCCATAGGACACAAACCATAGCGATAGAACTTGGAACTACATTATTGTGCCAAGTTTCAAAGAGCTAGCATAAACTGTGTTTGATTTAGAGTTCCAACTACATGTATCCATATAGGAGAATACAGAGTGAAACCTAAACATCCAAACGGTTACTGCAAAGGAACGGTTTAACCTAGAAGAACGAAATTTGGTGAGCCAAGTGGGATTGGTGTACTGATCATTACCTGCAAGTATCATCAAGATTGGGTGAAAAAACATTTGCTGAGATTTCAGGAAACTCGTAGTTTTTTGGAAGCTTGGAAACCCCTTTCAATGAAAGTGATTCTCGTCAGTCTCTGCTTGGGGCTACTTCAATTTGACAGAAACCATAGCGATACAACTTGGAACTACATTATTGTGCCAAGTTACAAAGAGCTAGCACAAACCGTGTTTGATTTAGAGTTCCAACTACATGTATCCATATAGGAGAAAACAGAGTGAAACCTAAACATGAAAACGGTTACTGCAAAGGAATGGTTTAACCTAGAAGAACGAAATTTGGTGAGCCACGTGGGACTGGTGTACTGATCATTACCTGCAAGTATCATCAAGATTGGGTGAAAAAATATTTGCTGAGATTTCAGGAAACACGTAGTTTTTTGGAAGCTTGGCAACCAATTTCAATTAACGTGATTCTCGTGAGTCTCTGCTTGGGGCTACTTCCATAGGACACAAATCATAGCGATAGAACTTGGAACTACATTATTGTGCCAAGTTTCAAAGAGCTAGCACAAACCGTGTTTGATTTAGAGTTCCAACTACATGTATCCATATAGGAGAAAACAGAGTGAAACGTATACATCCAAACGGTTACTGCAAAGGAAAGGAACGGTTTAACCTAGAAGAACGAAATTTGGTGAGCCAAGTGGGATTGGTGTACTGTTCATTACCTACCAGTATCATCAAGATTGGGTGAAAAAATGTTTGCTGAGGTTTCAGGAAACTCGTAGTTTTTTGGAAGCTTGGCAACCCCTTTCAATGAAAGTGATTCTCATCTGTCTCTGCTTGGGGCTACTTCCATAGGACACAAACGAAAGCGATAGAACTTGGAACTACATTATTGTGCCAAGTTTCAAAGAGCTAGCAAAAACCGTGTTTGATTTAGAGTTCCAACTACATGTATCCATATAGGACAAAACAGAGTGAAACCTAAACATGAAAATGGTTACTGCAAACGAACGGTTTAAACTAGAAGAACGAAATTTGGTGAGCCGCGTGGGATTGGTGTACTGATCATTACCTGCAAGTATCATCAAGATTGGGTGAAAAAAATATTTGCTGAGATTTCAGGAAACTCATAGTTTTTTGGAAGCTTGGAAACCCCTTTCAATGAAAGTGATTCTCGTCAGTCTCTGCTTGGAGCTACTTCAGTAGGACACAGACCATAGCGATAGAACTTGGAATACATTATTGTGCCAAGTTTCAAAGAGGTAGCACAAACCGTGTTTGATTTAGAGTTCCAACTACATGTATCCATATAGGAGAAAACAGAGTGAAACCTAAACATGAAAAATGGTTACTGCAAACGAACGGTTTAAAGTAGAAGAACGAAATTTGGTGAGCCGCGTGGGATTGGTGTACTGTTCATTACCTGCCAGTATCATCAAGATTGGGTGAAAAAATATTTGCTGAGATTTCAGTAAACTCGTAGTTTTTTGGAAGCTTGGCAACCCCTTTCAATGAAAGTGATTCTCGTCAGTCTCTGCTTGGGGCTACTTCAATAGGACACAAACCATAGCGATAGAACTTGGAACTACATTATTGTGCCAAGTTTCAAAGAGCTAGCACAAACCGTGTTTGATTTAGAGTTCCAACTACATGTATCCATATAGGAGAAAACAGAGTGAAACGTATACATCCAAACGGTTACTGCAAAGGAAAGGAACGGTTTAACCTAGCAGAACGAAATTTGGTGAGCCAAGTGGGATTGGTGTACTGTTCATTACCTGCCAGTATCATCAAGATTGGGTGAAAAAATGTTTGCTGAGATTTCAGGAAACTCGTAGTTTTTTTGGAAGCTTGGCAACCCCTTTCAATGAAAGTGATTCTCGTCTGTCTCTGCTTGGGGCTACTTCCATAGGACACAAACGAAAGCGATAGAACTTGGAACTACATTATTGTGCCAAGTTTCAAAGAGCTAGCACAAACCGTGTTTGATTTAGAGTTCCAACTACATGTATCCATATAGGAGAAAACAGAGTGAAACCTAAACATGAAAATGGTTACTGCAAACGAACGGTTTAAACTAGAAGGACGAAATTTGGTGAGCCGCGTGCGATTGGTGTACTGATCATTACCTGCAAGTATCATCAAGATTGGGTGAAAAAATATTTGCTGAGATTTCAGGAAACTCGTAGTTTTTTGGAAGCTTGGAAACCCCTTTCCATGAAAGTGATTCTCATCAGTCTCTGCTTGGAGCTACTTCAATAGGACACAGACCATAGCGATAGAACTTGGAATACATTATTCTGCCAAGTTTCAAAGAGCTAGCACAAACCCTGTTTGATTTAGAGTTCCAACTACATGTATCCATATAGGAGAAAACAGAGTGAAACCTAAACATGAAAACGGTTACTGCAAAGGAACGGTTTAACCTAGAATAACGAAATTTGGTGAGCCACGTGGGACTGGTGTACTGATCATTACCTGCAAGTATCATCAAGATTGGGTGGAAATATGTTTCCTGATATTTCAGGAAACTCGTAGTTTTTTGGATGCTTCGCAACCCCTTTCAATTAACGTGAATCTCGTCATTCTCTGCTTGGGGCTACTTCCATAGGACACAAACCATAGCGATAGAACTTGGAACTACATTATTGTGCCAAGTTTCAAAGAGCTAGCACAAACCGTGTTTGATTTAGAGTTCCAACTACATATATCCATATAGGAGAAAACAGAGTGAAACCTAAACATCCAAACGGTTACTGCAAAGGAACGGTTTAACCTAGAAGAACGGAATTTGGTGAGCCAAGTGGGATTGGTGTACTGTTCATTACCTACCAGTATCATCAAGGTTGGGTGAAAAAATGTTTGCTGAGATTTCAGGAAACTCGTAGTTTTTTGGAAGCTTGGCAACCCTTTCAATGAAAGTGATTCTCATCTGTCTCTGCTTGGGGCTACTTCCATAGGACACAAATGAAAGCGATAGAACTTGCAACTACATTATTGTGCCAAGTTTCAAAGAGCTAGCACAAACCGTGTTTGATTAGAGTTCCAACTACATATATCCATATAGGAGAAAACAGAGTGAAACCTAAACATGAAAACGGTTACTGCAAAGTAACGGTTTAACCTAGAAAAACGAAATTTGGTGAGCCAAGTGGGATTGGTGTACTCTTCATTACCTGCCAGTATCATCAAGATTGGGTGAAAAAATGTTTGCTGAGATTTCAGGAAACTCGTAGTTTTTGGAAGCTTGGCAACCCCTTTCAATGAAAGTGATTCTCGTCAGTCTCTGCTTGGGGCTACTTCAATAGGACACAAATGAAAGCGATAGAACTTGGAACTACATTATTGTGCCAAGTTTCAAAGAGCTAGCAAAAACCGTGTTTGATTTAGAGTTCCAACTACATGTATCCATATAGGAGAAAACAGAGTGAAACCTAAACATGAAAATGGTTACTGCAAACGAACGGTTTAAACTTGAAGAACGAAATTTGGTGAGCCGCGTGGGATTGGTGTACTGATCATTACCTGCAAGTATCATCAAGATTGGGTGAAAAAATATTTGCTGAGATTTCAGGAAACTCGTAGTTTTTTGGAAGCTTGGAAACCCCTTTCAATGAAAGTGATTCTCGTCACTCTCTGCTTGGAGCTACTTCAATAGGACACAGACCATAGCGATAGAACTTGGAATACATTATTGTGCCAAGTTTCAAAGAGGTAGCACAAACCGTGTTTGATTTAGAGTTCCAACTACATGTATCCATATAGGAAAAACAGAGTGAAACCTAAACATGAAAACGGTTACTGCAAAGGAACGGTTTAACCTAGAAGAACGAAATTTGGTGAGCCAAGTGGGATTGGTGTACTGTTCATTACCTTCCAGTATCATCAAGATTGGGTGAAAAAATGTTTGCTGAGATTTCAGGAAACTCGTAGTTTTTTGGAAGCTTGGAAACCCCTTTCAATGAAAGTGATTCTCGTCAGTCTCTGCTTGGAGCTACTTCAATAGGACACAGACCATAGCGATAGAACTTGGAATACATTATTGTGCCAAGTTTCAAAGAGGTAGCACAAACCGTGTTTGATTTAGAGTTCCAACTACATGTATCCATATAGGAGAAAACAGAGTGAAACCTAAACATGAAAACGGTTACTGCAAAGGAACGGTTTAACCTAGAAGAACGAAATTTGGTGAGCCAAGTGGGATTGGTGTACTGATCATTACCTGCCAGTATCATCAAGATTGGGTGAAAAAATATTTGCTGAGATTTCAGGAAACTCGTAGTTTTTTGGAAGCTTGGCAACCCCTTTCAATGAAAGTGATTCTCGTCAGTCTCTGCTTGGGGCTACTTCAATAGGACACAAACCAGAGCGATAGAACTTGGAACTACATTATTGTGCCAAGTTTCAAAGAGCTAGCACAAACCGTGTTTGATTTAGAGTTCCAACTACATGTATCCATATAGGAGAAAACAGAGTGAAACGTATACATCCAAATGGTTACTGCAAAGGAACGGTTTAACCTAAAGAACGAAATTTGGTGAGCCAAGTGGGATTGGTGTACTGATCATTACCTGCAAGTATCATCAATATTGGGTGAAAAAATGTTTGCTGAGATTTCAGGAAACTCGTAGTTTTTGGAAGCTTGGCAACCCCTTTCAATGAACGTGATTCTCGTCATTCTCTGCTTGGGGCTACTTCAATAGGACAGAAACCATAGCGAAAGAAATTGGAACTACATTATTGTGCCAAGTTTCAAAGAGCTAGCACAAACCGTGTTTGATTTAGAGTTCCAACTACATGTATCCATATAGGAGAAAACAGAGTGAAACCTAAACATGAAAACGGTTACTGCAAAGCAATGGTTTAACCTAGAAGAACGAAATTTGGTGAGCCACGTGGGACTGGTGTACTGATCATTACCTGCAAGTATCATCAAGATTGGGTGAAAAAATATTTGCTGAGATTTCAGGAAACACGTAGTTTTTTGGAAGCTTGGCAACCCCTTTCAATTAACGTGATTCTCGTCAGTATCTGCTTGGGGCTACTTCCATAGGACACAAATCATAGCGAAAGAACTTGGAACTACATTATTGTGCCAAGTTTCAAAGAGCTAGCACAAACCGTGTTTGATTTAGAGTTCCAACTACATGTATCCATATAGGAGAAAACAGAGTGAAACGTATACATCCAAACGGTTACTGCAAAGGAAAGGAACGGTTTAACCTAGAAGAACGAAATTTGGTGAACCAAGTGGGATTGGTGTACTCTTCATTACCTGCCAGTATCATCAAGATTGGGTGCAAAAATGTTTCCTGAGTTTTCAGGAAACTCGTAGTTTTTTGGAAGCTTGGCAACCCCTTTCAATGAATGTGATTCTCGTCAGTCTCTGCTTGGGGCTACTTCAATAGGACACAAACCATAGCGATAGAACGTGGAACTCCAGTATTGTGCCATGTTTCAAAGAGCTAGCACAAAACGTGTTTGATTTAGTGTTCCAACTACATGTATCGAAATAGGAGAAAACAGAGTGAAACCTAAACATGAAAACAGTTACTGCAAAGGAACGGTTTAACCTAGAAGAACGAAATTTGGTGAGCCAATTGGGATTGGTGTACTGATCATTACCTGCATGTATCATCACGATTGGGTGAAAAAATGTTTGCTGAGATTTCAGGAAACTCGTAGTTTTTTGGAAGCTTGGCAACCGCTTTCAATGAACGTGTTTCTCGTCAGTCTCTGTTTGGGGCTACTTCAATAGGACACAAACCATAGCGATAGAACTTGGAACTACATTATCGTGCCAAGTTTCAAAGAGCTAGCACAAACCGTGTTTGATTTAGAGTTCCAACTACATGTATCCATATAGGAGAAAACAGAGTGAAACCTAAACATGAAAACGGTTACTGCAAAGGAACGGTTTAACCTAAAGAACGAAATTTGGTGAGCCAAGTGGGATTGGTGTACTGATCATTACCTGCAAGTATCATCAATATGGGGTGAAAAAATGTTTGCTGAGATTTAAGGAAACTCGTAGTTTTTTGGAAGCTTGGCAACCCCTTTCAATGAACGTGATTCTCGTCAGTCTCTGCTTGGGGCTACTTATAGGACACAAACGATAGCAATAGAACATTTTAACTAAATTATTGTGCCACGTTTCAAAGAGCTAGAACAAACCGTGTTTGATTTAGAGTTCCAACAACATGTGTCCATATAGGAGAAAACAGAGTGAAACCTAAACATGAAAACGGTTACTGCAAAGGAACGGTTTAACCTAGAAGAACGAAATTTGGTGAGCCAAGTGGGATTGGTGTACTGATCATTACCTGCAAATATCATCAAGATTGGGTGCAAAAATGTTTCCTGAGTTATCAGGAAACTCGTAGTTTTTTGGAAGCTTGGCAACCCCTTTCAATGAAAGTGATTCTCGTCAGTCTCTGCTTGGGGCTACTTCAATAGGACACAAACCATAGCGGTAGATCTTGGAACTACATTATTGTGCCATGTTTCAAAGAGCTAGCACAAAACGTGTTTGATTTAGAGTTCCAACAACATGTGTCCATATAGGAGAAAACAGAGTGAAACCTAAACATGAAAACGGTTACTGCAAAGGAACGGTTTAACCTAGAAGAACGAAATTTGGTGAGCCACGTGGGACTGGTGTACTGATCATTACCTGCAAGTATCATCAAGATTGGGTGAAAAAATATTTGCTGAGATTTCAGGAAACACGTAGTTTTTTGGAAGCTTGGCAACCCCTTTCAATTAACGTGATTCTCGTCAGTATCTGCTTGGGGCTACTTCCATAGGACACAAATCATAGCGAAAGAACTTGGAACTACATTATTGTGCCAAGTTTCAAAGAGCTAGCACAAACCCGTGTTTGATTTAGAGTTCCAACTACATGTATCCATATAGGAGAAAACAGAGTGAAACGTATACATCCAAACGGTTACTGCAAAGGAAAGGAACGGTTTAACCTAGAAGAACGAAATTTGGTGAACCAAGTGGGATTGGTGTACTGTTCATTACCTGCCAGTATCATCAAGATTGGGTGCAAAAATGTTTCCTGAGTTTTCAGGAAACTCGTAGTTTTTTGGAAGCTTGGCAACCCCTTTCAATGAATGTGATTCTCGTCAGTCTCTGCTTGGGGCTACTTCAATAGGACACAAACCATAGCGATAGAACTTGGAACTCCAGTATTGTGCCATGTTTCAAAGAGCTAGCACAAAACGTGTTTGATTTAGTGTTCCAACTACATGTATCGAAATAGGAGAAAACAGAGTGAAACCTAAACATGAAAACAGTTACTGCAAAGGAACGGTTTAACCTAGAAGAACGAAATTTGGTGAGCCAATTGGGATTGGTGTACTGATCATTACCTGCATGTACATCACGATTGGGTGAAAAAATGTTTGCTGAGATTTCAGGAAACTCGTAGTTTTTTGGAAGCTTGGCAACCGCTTTCAATGAACGTGTTTCTCGTCAGTCTCTGCTTGGGGCTACTTCAATAGGGCACAAACGATAGCGATAGAACCATTTTAACTACATTATTGTGCCACGTTTCAAAGAGCTAGCAAAAACGTGTTTGATTTAGAGTTCCAACTACATGTATCCATATAGGAGAAAACAGAGTGAAACCTAAACATGAAAACGGTTACTGCAAAGGAACGGTTTAACCTAGAAGAACGAAATTTGGTGAGCCAAGTGGGATTGGTGTACTGATCATTACCTGCCAGTATCATCAAGATTGGGTGAAAAAATATTTGCTGAGATTTCAGGAAACTCGTAGTTTTTTGGAAGCTTGGCAACCCCTTTCAATGAAAGTGATTCTCGTCAGTCTCTGCTTGGGGCTACTTCAATAGGACACAAACCATAGCGATAGAACTTGGAACTACATTATTGTGCCAAGTTTCAAAGAGCTAGCACAAACCGTGTTTGATTTAGAGTTCCAACTACATGTATCCATATAGGAGAAAACAGAGTGAAACCTAAACATGAAAACGGTTACTGCAAAGGAACGGTTTAACCTAAAGAAACGAAATTTGGTGAGCCAAGTGGGATTGGTGTACTGATCATTACCTGCAAGTATCATCAATATGGGGTGAAAAAATGTTTGCTGAGATTTAAGGAAACTCGTAGTTTTTGGAAGCTTGGCAACCCCTTTCAATGAACGTGATTCTCGTCAGTCTCTGCTTGGGGCTACTTATAGGACACAAACGATAGCAATAGAACATTTTAACTAAATTATTGTGCCACGTTTCAAAGAGCTAGAACAAACCGTGTTTGATTTAGAGTTCCAACAACATGTGTCCATATAGGAGAAAACAGAGTGAAACCTAAACATGAAAACGGTTACTGCAAAGGAACGGTTTAACCTAGAAGAACGAAATTTGGTGAGCCAAGTGGGATTGGTGTACTGATCATTACCTGCAAATATCATCAAGATTGGGTGCAAAAATGTTTCCTGAGTTATCAGGAAACTCGTAGTTATTTGGAAGCTTGGCAACCCCTTTCAATGAAAGTGATTCTCGTCAGTCTCTGCTTCGGGCTACTTCAATAGGACACAAACCATAGCGGTAGATCTTGGAACTACATTATTGTGCCATGTTTCAAAGAGCTAGCACAAAACGTGTTTGATTTAGAGTTCCAACAACATGTGTCCATATAGGAGAAAACAGAGTGAAACCTAAACATGAAAACGGTTACTGCAAAGGAACGGTTTAACCTAGAAGAACGAAATTTGGTGAGCCACGTGGGACTGGTGTACTGATCATTACCTGCAAGTATCATCAAGATTGGGTGAAAAAATATTTGCTGAGATTTCAGGAAACACGTAGTTTTTTGGAAGCTTGGCAACCCCTTTCAATTAACGTGATTCTCGTCAGTATCTGCTTGGGGCTACTTCCATAGGACACAAATCATAGCGAAAGAACTTGGAACTACATTATTGTGCCAAGTTTCAAAGAGCTAGCACAAACCGTGTTTGATTTAGAGTTCCAACTACATGTATCCATATAGGAGAAAACAGAGTGAAACGTATACATCCAAACGGTTACTGCAAAGGAAAGGAACGGTTTAACCTAGAAGAACGAAATTTGGTGAACCAAGTGGGATTGGTGTACTGTTCATTACCTGCCAGTATCATCAAGATTGGGTGCAAAAATGTTTCCTGAGTTTTCAGGAAACTCGTAGTTTTTTGGAAGCTTGGCAACCCCTTTCAATGAATGTGATTCTCGTCAGTCTCTGCTTGGGGCTACTTCAATAGGACACAAACCATAGCGATAGAACTTGGAACTCCAGTATTGTGCCATGTTTCAAAGAGCTAGCACAAAAACGTGTTTGATTTAGTGTTCCAACTACATGTATCGAAATAGGAGAAAACAGAGTGAAACCTAAACATGAAAACAGTTACTGCAAAGGAACGGTTTAACCTAGAAGAACGAAATTTGGTGAGCCAATTGGGATTGGTGTACTGATCATTACCTGCATGTATCATCACGATTGGGTGAAAAAATGTTTGCTGAGATTTCAGGAAACTCGTAGTTTTTTGGAAGCTTGGCAACCGCTTTCAATGAACGTGTTTCTCGTCAGTCTCTGCTTGGGGCTACTTCAATAGGGCACAAACGATAGCGATAGAACATTTTAACTACATTATTGTGCCACGTTTCAAAGAGCTAGCAAAAACCGTGTTTGATTTAGAGTTCCAACTACATGTATCCATATAGGAGAAAACAGAGTGAAACCTAAACATGAAAACGGTTACTGCAAAGGAACGTTTTAACCTAGAAGAACGAAATTTGGTGAGCCAAGTGGGATTGGTGTACTGATCATTACCTGCCAGTATCATCAAGATTGGGTGAAAAAATATTTGCTGAGATTTCAGGAAACTCGTATTTTTTTGGAAGCTTGGCAACCCCTTTCAATGAAAGTGATTCTCGTCAGTCTCTGCTTGGGGCTACTTCAATAGGACACAAACCATAGCGATAGAACTTGGAACTACATTATTGTGCCAAGTTTCAAAGAGCTAGCACAAACCGTGTTTGATTTAGAGTTCCAACTACATGTATCCATATAGGAGAAAACAGAGTGAAACCTAAACATGAAAACGGTTACTGCAAAGGAACGGTTTAACCTAAAGAACGAAATTTGGTGAGCCAAGTGGGATTGGTGTACTGATCATTACCTGCAAGTATCATCAATATGGGGTGAAAAAATGTTTGCTGAGGTTTAAGGAAACTCGTAGTTTTTTGGAAGCTTGGCAACCCCTTTCAATGAACGTGATTCTCGTCAGTCTCTGCTTGGGGCTACTTATAGGACACAAACGATAGCAATAGAACATTTTAACTAAATTATTGTGCCACGTTTCAAAGAGCTAGAACAAACCGTGTTTGATTTAGAGTTCCAACAACATGTGTCCATATAGGAGAAAACAGAGTGAAACCTAAACATGAAAACGGTTACTGCAAAGGAACGGTTTAACCTAGAAGAACGAAATTTGGTGAGCCAAGTGGGATTGGTGTACTGATCATTACCTGCAAATATCATCAAGATTGGGTGCAAAAATGTTCCTGAGTTATCAGGAAACTCGTAGTTTTTTGGAAGCTTGGCAACCCCTTTCAATGAAAGTGATTCTCGTCAGTCTCTGCTTGGGGCTACTTCAATAGGACACAAACCATAACGGTAGATCTTGGAACTACATTATTGTGCCATGTTTCAAAGAGCTAGCACAAAACGTGTTTGATTTAGAGTTCCAACAACATGTGTCCATATAGGAGAAAACAGAGTGAAACCTAAACATGAAAACGGTTACTGCAAAGGAACGGTTTAACCTAGAAGAACGAAATTTGGTGAGCCACGTGGGACTGGTGTACTGATCATTACCTGCAAGTATCATCAAGATTGGGTGAAAAAATATTTGCTGAGATTTCAGGAAACACGTAGTTTTTTGGAAGCTTGGCAACCCCTTTCAATTAACGTGATTCTCGTCAGTATCTGCTTGGGGCTACTTCCATAGGACACAAATCATAGCGAAAGAACTTGGAACTACATTATTGTGCCAAGTTTCAAAGAGCTAGCACAAACCGTGTTTGATTTAGAGTTCCAACTACATGTATCCATATAGGAGAAAACAGAGTGAAACGTATACATCCAAACGGTTACTGCAAAGGAAAGGAACGGTTTAACCTAGAAGAACGAAATTTGGTGAACCAAGTGGGATTGGTGTACTGTTCATTACCTGCCAGTATCATCAAGATTGGGTGCAAAAATGTTTCCTGAGTTTTCAGGAAACTCGTAGTTTTTTGGAAGCTTGGCAACCCCTTTCAATGAATGTGATTCTCGTCAGTCTCTGCTTGGGGCTACTTCAATAGGACACAAACCATAGCGATAGAACTTGGAACTCCAGTATTGTGCCATGTTTCAAAGAGCTAGCACAAAACGTGTTTGATTTAGTGTTCCAACTACATGTATCGAAATAGGAGAAAACAGAGTGAAACCTAAACATGAAAACAGTTACTGCAAAGGAACGGTTTAACCTAGAAGAACGAAATTTGGTGAGCCAATTGGGATTGGTGTACTGATCATTACCTGCATGTATCATCACGATTGGGTGAAAAAATGTTTGCTGAGATTTCAGGAAACTCGTAGTTTTTTGGAAGCTTGGCAACCGCTTTCAATGAACGTGTTTCTCGTCAGTCTCTGCTTGGGGCTACTTCAATAGGGCACAAACGATAGCGATAGAACATTTTAACTACATTATTGTGCCACGTTTCAAAGAGCTAGCAAAAACCGTGTTTGATTTAGAGTTCCAACTACATGTATCCATATAGGAGAAAACAGAGTGAAACCTAAACATGAAAACGGTTACTGCAAAGGAACGGTTTAACCTAGAAGAACGAAATTTGGTGAGCCAAGTGGGATTGGTGTACTGATCATTACCTGCCAGTATCATCAAGATTGGGTGAAAAAATATTTGCTGAGATTTCAGGAAACTCGTAGTTTTTTGGAAGCTTGGCAACCCCTTTCAATGAAAGTGATTCTCGTCAGTCTCTGCTTGGGGCTACTTCAATAGGACACAAACCATAGCGATAGAACTTGGAACTACATTATTGTGCCAAGTTTCAAAGAGCTAGCACAAACCGTGTTTGATTTAGAGTTCCAACTACATGTATCCATATAGGAGAAAACAGAGTGAAACCTAAACATGAAAACGGTTACTGCAAAGGAACGGTTTAACCTAAAGAACGAAATTTGGTGAGCCAAGTGGGATTGGTGTACTGATCATTACCTGCAAGTATCATCAATATGGGGTGAAAAAATGTTTGCTGAGATTTAAGGAAACTCGTAGTTTTTTGGAAGCTTGGCAACCCCTTTCAATGAACGTGATTCTCGTCAGTCTCTGCTTGGGGCTACTTATAGGACACAAACGATAGCAATAGAACATTTTAACTACATTATTGTGCCACGTTTCAAAGAGCTAGAACAAACCGTGTTTGATTTAGAGTTCCAACAACATGTGTCCATATAGGAGAAAACAGAGTGAAACCTAAACATGAAAACGGTTACTGCAAAGGAACGGTTTAACCTAGAAGAACGAAATTTGGTGAGGCAAGTGGGATTGGTGTACTGATCATTACCTGCAAATATCATCAAGATTGGGTGCAAAAATGTTTCCTGAGTTATCAGGAAACTCGTAGTTTTTTGGAAGCTTGGCAACCCCTTTCAATGAAAGTGATTCTCGTCAGTCTCTGCTTGGGGCTACTTCAATAGGACACAAACCATAGCGGTAGATCTTGGAACTACATTATTGTGCCATGTTTCAAAGAGCTAGCACAAAACGTGTTTGATTTAGAGTTCCAACAACATGTGTCCATATAGGAGAAAACAGAGTGAAACCTAAACATGAAAACGGTTACTGCAAAGGAACGGTTTAACCTAGAAGAACGAAATTTGGTGAGCCAATTGGGATTGGTGTACTGATCATTACCTGCATGTATCATGACGATTGGGTGAAAAAATGTTTGCTGAGATTTCAGGAAACTCGTAGTTTTTTGGAAGCTTGGCAACCGCTTTCAATGAACGTGATTCTCGTCAGTCTCTGCTTGGGGCTACTTCAATAGGACACAAACCATAGCGATAGAACATTTTAACTACATTATTGTGCCACGTTTCAAAGAGCTAGCACAAACCGTGTTTGATTTAGAGTTCCAACTACATGTATTCATATAGGAGAAAAAAGAGTGAAACCTAAACATGAAAACGGTTACTGCAAACGAACGGTTTAACCTAGAAGAACGAAATTTGGTGTGCCAAGTGGGATTGGTGTAATGATCATTACCTGCAAGTATCATCAAGATTCGGTGAAAAAATGTTTGCTGACACTTCAGGAAACTCGTAGTTTTTTGGAAGCTTGGCAACCCCTTTCAATGAAAGTGATTCTCGTCAGTCTCTGCTTGCGGCTACTTCAATAGGACACAAACCATAGCGATAGAACATTTTAACTACATTATTGTGCCACGTTTCAAAGAGCTAGCACAAACCGTGTTTGATTTAGAGTTCCAACTACTTGTATTCATATAGGAGAAAAAAGAGTGAAACCTAAACATGAAAACGGTTACTGCAAACGAACGGTTTAACCTAGAAGAACGAAATTTGGTGTGCCAAGTGGGATTGGTGTAATGATCATTACCTGCAAGTATCATCAAGATTGGGTGAAAAAATGTTTGCTGACATTTCAGGAAACTCGTAGTTTTTTGGAAGCTTGGCAACCCCTTTCAATGAAAGTGATTCTCGTCAGTCTCTGCTTGCGGCTACTTCAATAGGACACAAACCATAGCGATAGAACTTGGAACTACATTATTGTGCCACGTTTCAAAGAGCTAGCACAAACCGTGTTTGATTTAGAGTTCCAACTACATGTATTCATATAGGAGAAAAAAGAGTGAAACCTAAACATGAAAACGGTTACTGCAAACGAACGGTTTAACCTAGAAGAACGAAATTTGGTGTGCCAAGTGGGATTGGTGTAATGATCATTACCTGCAAGTATCATCACGATTGGGTGAAAAAATGTTTGCTGAGATTTCAGGAAACTCGTTGTTTTTTGGAAGCTTGGCAACCCCTTTCAATGAAAGTGATTCTCGTCAGTCTCTGCTTGGGGCTACTTCAACAGGACACAAACCATAGCGATAGAACTTGGAACTACATTATTGTGCCATGTTTCAAAGAGCTAGCACAAACCGTGTTTGATTTAGAGTTCCAACAACATGTGTCCATATAGGAGAAAACAGAGTGAAACCTAAACATGAAAACGGTTCCTGGAAAGGAACGGTTTAAAGTAGAAGAACGAAATTTGGTGAGCCAAGTGGGATTGGTGTACTGATCATTACCTGCAAATATCATCAAGATTGGGTGCAAAAATATTTCCTGAGTTTTCAGGAAACTCGTAGTTTTTTGGAAGCTTGGCAACCCCTTTCAATGAAAGTGATTCTCGTCATTCTCTGCTTGGGGCTACTTCAACAGGACACAAACCATAGCGATAGAACTTGGAACTACATTATTGTGCCATGTTTCAAAGAGCTAGCACAAAACGTGTTTGATTTAGAGTTCCAAAACATGTGTCCATATAGGAGAAAACAGAGTGAAACCTAAACATGAAAACGGTTACTGCAAAGGAACGGTTTAACCTAGAAGAACGAAATTTGGTGAGCGAATTGGGATTGGTGTACTGATCATTACCTGCATGTATTATCACGATTGGGTGAAAAAATGTTTGCTGAGATTTCAGGAAACTCGTAGTTTTTTGGAAGCTTGGCAACCCGTTTCAATGAAAGTGATTCTCGTCAGTCTCTGCTTGGGGCTACTTCAATAGGACACAAATGATAGCGATAGAACATTTTACCTACATTATTGTGCCACGTTTCAAAGAGCTAGCACAAACCGTGTTTGATTTAGAGTTCCAACTACATATATCCATATAGGAGAAAACAGAGTGAAACCTAAACATCAAAACGGTTACTGCAAACGAACGGTTTAACCTAGAAGAACGAAATTTGGTGTGCCAAGTGGGATTGGTGTACTGATCATTACCTGCAAGTATCATCAAGATTGGGTGAAAAAATGTTTGCTGAGATTTCAGGAAACTCGTAGTTTTCTGGAAGCTTGGCAACCCCTTTCAATGAAAGTGATTCTCGTCAGTCTCTGCTTGGGGCTACTTCAATAGGACACAAACCATAGCGATAGAACTTGGAACTACATTATTGTGCCAAGGTTTCAAAGAGCTAGCACAAACCGTGTTTGATTTAGAGTTCCAACTACATGTATCCATATAGGAGAAAACAGAGTGAAACCTAAACATGAAAACGGTTACTGCAAAGGAACGGTTTAACCTAGAATAACGAAATTTGGTGAGCCAATTGGGATTGGTGTAGTGATCATTACCTGCATGTATCATCACGATTGGGTGAAAAAATATTTGCTCAGATTTCAGGAAACTCGTAGTTTTTTGGAAGCTTGGCAACCCCTTTCAATGAACGTGATTCTCGTCAGTCTCTGCTTGGGGCTACTTCAGTAGGACACAAATGATAGCGATAGAACATTTTAACTACATTATTGTGCCACGTTTCAAAGAGCTAGCACAAACGTGTTTGATTTAGAGTTCCAACTACATGTATCCATATAGGAGAAAACAGAGTGAAACCTAAACATGAAAACGGTTACTGCAAACGAACGGTTTAACCTAGAAGAACGAAATTTGGTGTGCCAAGTGGGATTGGTGTAATGATCATTACCTGCAAGTATCATCAAGATTGGGTGAAAAAATGTTTGCTGAGATTTCAGGAAACTCGTAGTTTTTTGGAAGCTTGGCAACCCCTTTCAATGAAAGTGATTCTCGTCAGTCTCTGCTTGCGGCTACTTCAATAGGACACAAACCATAGCGATAGAACTTGGAACTACATTATTGTGCCAAGTTTCAAAGAGCTAGCACAAACCGTGTTTGATTTAGAGTTCCAACTACATGTATCCATATAGGAGAAAACAGAGTGAAACCTAAACATGAAAACGGTTACTGCAAAGGAAGGCTTTAACCTAGAAGAACGAAATTTGGTGAGCCAAGTGGGATTGGTGTACTGATCATTACCTGCAAGTATCATCAATATTGGGTGAAAACATGTTCGCTGAGATTTCAGGAAACTCGTAGTTTTTTGGAAGCTTGGCAACCCCTTTCAATGAAAGTGATTCTCGTCAGTCTCTGCTTAGGGCTACTTCAATAGGACACAAACCATAGCGATAGAACTTGAAACTCCATTATTGTGCCATGTTTCAAAGAGCTAGCACAAAACGTGTTTGATTTAGAGTTCCAACTACATGTGTCCATATAGGAGAAAACAGAGTGAAACCTAAACATGAAAACGGTTACTGCAAAGGAACGGTTTAACCTAGAAGAACGAAATTTGGTGAGCCAATTGGGATTGTTGTACTGATCATTACCTGCATGTATCATCACGATTGGGTGAAAAAATGTTTGCTGAGATTTCAGGAAACTCGTAGTTTTTTGGAAGCTTGGCATCCCCTTTCAATGAACGTGATTCTCGTCAGTCTCTGCTTGGGGCTACTTAAATAGGACACAAACGATAGTAATAGAACATTTTAACTACATTATTGTGCCACGTTTCAAAGAGCTAGCACACACCGTGTTTGATTTAGAGTTCCAACTACATGTATCCATATAGGAGAAAACAGAGTGAAACCTAAACATGAAAACGGTTACTGCAAAGGAACGGTTTAACCTAGAAGAACGAAATTTGGTGAGCCAAGTTGGATTGGTGTACTGATCATTACCTGCAAGTATCATTAAGATTGGGTGAAAAAATGTTTGCTGAGATTTCAGGAAACTCGTAGTTTTTTGCAAGCTTGGCAACCCCTTTCAATGAAAGTGATTCTCGTCAGTCTCTGCTTGGGGCTACTTCAGTAGGACACAAACCATAGCGAAAGAACTTGGAACTACATTATTGTGCCAAGTTTCAAAGAGCTAGCACAAACCATGTTTGATTTAGAGTTCCAACTACATGTATCCATATTGGAGAAAACAGAGTGAAACCTAAACATGAAAACGGTTACTGCAAAGGAACGGTTTAACCTAGAAGAACGAAATTTGGTGTGCCAAGTGGGATTGGTGTAATGATTATTACCTGCAAGTATCATCAAGATTGGGTGAAAAAATGTTTGCTGAGTTATCAGGAAACTCGTAGTTTTTTGGAAGCTTGGCAACCCCTTTCAATGAAAGTGATTCTCGTCAGTCTCTGCTTGGGGCTACTTGAATAGGACACAAACCATAGTGATAGAACTTGCAACTAAATTATTGTGCCAAGTTTAAAAGAGCTAGCACAAACCGTGTTTGATTTAGAGTTCCAACTACATGTATCCATATAGGAAAAAACAGAGTGAAACCTAAATATCCAAACTGTTACTGCAAAGGAACGGTTTAACCTAGAAGAACGAAATTTGGTGTGCCAAGTGGGATTGGTGTAATGATTATTACCTGCAAGTATCATCAAGATTGAGTGAAAAAATGTTTGCTGAGATTTCAGGAAACTCGTAGTTTTTTGGAAGCTTGGCAACCCCTTTCAATGAAAGTGATTCTCGTCAGTCTCTGCTTGGGGCTACTTCAATAGGACACAAACCATAGCGTTAGAACTTGCAACTACATTATTGTGCCAAGTTTCAAAGAGCTAGCACAAACCGTGTTTGATTTAGAGTTCCAACTACATGTATCCATATAGGAGAAAACAGAGTGAAACCTAAACATAAAAACGGTTACTGCAAAGGAACGGTTTAATCTAGAAGAACGAAATTTGGTGAGCCACGTGGGACTGGTGTACTGATCATTACCTGCAAGTATCATCAAGATTGGGTGCAAAAATGTTTGCTGAGATTTCAGGAAACTCGTAGATTTTTGGAAGCTTGGCAACATCTTTCAATGAACATGATTCTCGTCAGTCTCTGCTTGGGGCTACTTCAATAGGACACAAACCATAGCGATAGAACTTGGAACTACATTATTGTGCCATGTTTCAAAGAGCTAGCACAAAACGTGTTTGATTTAGAGTTCCAACAACATGTGTCCATATAGGAGAAAACAGAGTGAAACCTAAACATGAAAACGGTTACTGCAAAGGAACGGTTTAACCTAGAAGATCGAAATTTGGTGTGCCAAGTGGGATTGCTGTAATGATCATTACCTGCAAATATCATCAAGATTGGGTGCAAAAATGTTTCCTGAGTTTTCAGGAAACTCGTAGTTTTTTGGAAGCTTGGCAACTCCTTTCAATGAAAGTGATTCTCGTCAGTCTCTGCTTGGGGCTACTTCAATAGGACACAAACCATAGCGATAGAACTTGGAACTACATTATTGTGCCATGTTTCAAATAGCTAGCACAAACCGTGTTTGATTTAGAGTTCCAACAACATGTGTCCATATAGGAGAAAACAGAGTGAAACCTAAACATGAAAACGGTTCCTGGAAAGGAACGGTTTAAAGTAGAAGAACGAAATTTGGTGAGCCAAGTGGGATTGGTGTACTGATCATTACGTGCAAATATCATCAAGATTGGGTGCAAAAATATTTCCTGAGTTTTCAGGAAACTCGTAGTTTTTTGGAAGCTTGGCAACCCCTTTCAATGAAAGTGATTCTCGTCATTCTCTGCTTGGGGCTACTTCAACAGGACACAAACCATAGCGATAGAAGTTGGAACTACATTATTGTGCCATGTTTCAAAGAGCTAGCACAAAACGTGTTTGATTTAGAGTTCCAAAACATGTGTCCATATAGGAGAAAACAGAGTGAAACCTAAACATGAAAACGGTTACTGCAAAGGAACGGTTTAACCTAGAAGAACGAAATTTGGTGAGCGAATTGGGATTGGTGTACTGATCATTACCTGCATGTATTATCACGATTGGGTGAAAAAATGTTTGCTGAGATTTCAGGAAACTCGTAGTTTTTTGGAAGCTTGGCAACCCGTTTCAATGAAAGTGATTCTCGTCAGTCTCTGCTTGGGGCTACTTCAATAGGACACAAATGATAGCGATAGAACATTTTACCTACATTATTGTGCCACGTTTCAAAGAGCTAGCACAAACCGTGTTTGATTTAGAGTTCCAACTACATGTATCCATATAGGAGAAAACAGAGTGAAACCTAAACATCAAAACGGTTACTGCAAACGAACGGTTTAACCTAGAAGAACGAAATTTGGTGTGCCAAGTGGGATTGGTGTACTGATCATTACCTGCAAGTATCATCAAGATTGGGTGAAAAAATGTTTGCTGAGATTTCAGGAAACTCGTAGTTTTTTGGAAGCTTGGCAACCCCTTTCAATGAAAGTGATTCTCGTCAGTCTCTGCTTGGGGCTACTTCAATAGGACACAAACCATAGCGATAGAACTTGGAACTACATTATTGTGCCATGTTTCAAAGAGCTAGCACAAAACGTGTTTGATTTAGAGTTCCAACAACATGTGTCCATATAGGAGAAAACAGAGTGAAACCTAAACATGAAAACGGTTACTGCAAAGGAACGGTTTAACCTAGAAGATCGAAATTTGGTGTGCCAAGTGGGATTGCTGTAATGATCATTACCTGCAAATATCATCAAAATTGGGTGCAAAAATGTTTCCTGAGTTTTCAGGAAACTCGTAGTTTTTTGGAAGCTTGGCAACTCCTTTCAATGAAAGTGATTCTCGTCAGTCTCTGCTTGGGGCTACTTCAATAGGACACAAACCATAGCGATAGAACTTGGAACTACATTATTGTGCCATGTTTCAAAGAGCTAGCACAAAACGTGTTTGATTTAGAGTTCCAACAACATGTGTCCATATAGGAGAATACAGAGTGAAACCTAAACATGAAAACGGTTACTGGAAAGGAACGGTTTAACCTAGAAGAACGAAATTTGGTGAGCCAATTGGGATTGGTTAGCTGATCATTACCTGCATGTATCATCACGATTGGGTGAAAAAATGTTTGCTGAGATTTCAGGAAACTCGTAGTTTTTTGGAAGCTTGGCAACCCCTTTCAATGAAAGTGATTCTCGTCAGTCTCTGCTTGGGGCTACTTCAATAGGACACAAAACATAGAGAAGGAACTTGGAACTACATTATTGTGCCAAGTTTCAAAGAGCTAGCACAAACCGTGTTTGATTTAGAGTTCCAACAACATGTGTCCATATAGGAGAAAACAGAGTGAAACCTAAACATGAAAACGGTTACTGCAAAGGAACGGTTTAAAGTAGAAGAACGAAATTTGGTGAGCCAAGTGGGATTGGTGTACTGATCATTACCTGCAAATATCATGAAGATTGGGTGCAAAAATGTTTCCTGAGTTTTCAGGAAACTCGTAGTTTTTTGGAAGCTTGGCAACCCCTTTCAATGAAAGTGATTCTCGTCATTCTCTGCTTGGGGCTACTTCAACAGGACACAAACCATAGCGATAGAACTTGGAACTACATTATTGTGCCATGTTTCAAAGAGCTAGCACAAAACGTGTTTGATTTAGAGTTCCAAAACATGTGTCCATATAGGAGAAAACAGAGTGAAACCTAAACATGAAAACGGTTACTGCAAAGGAACGGTTTAACCTAGAAGAACGAAATTTGGTGAGCGAATTGGGATTGGTGTACTGATCATTACCTGCATGTATTATCACGATTGGGTGAAAAAATGTTTGCTGAGATTTCAGGAAACTCGTAGTTTTTTGGAAGCTTGGCAAACCGTTTCAATGAAAGTGATTCTCGTCAGTCTCTGCTTGGGGCTACTTCAATAGGACACAAATGATAGCGATAGAACATTTTACCTACATTATTGTGCCACGTTTCAAAGAGCTAGCACAAACCGTGTTTGATTTAGAGTTCCAACTACATGTATCCATATAGGAGAAAACAGAGTGAAACCTAAACATCAAAACGGTTACTGCAAACGAACGGTTTAACCTAGAAGAACGAAATTTGGTGTGCCAAGTGGGATTGGTGTACTGATCATTACCTGCAAGTATCATCAAGATTGGGTGAAAAAATGTTTGCTGAGATTTCAGGAAACTCGTAGTTTTTTGGAAGCTTGGCAACCCCTTTCAATGAAAGCGATTCTCGTCAGTCTCTGCTTGGGGCTACTTCAATAGGACACAAACCATAGCGGTAGATCTTGGAACTACATTATTGTGCCATGTTTCAAAGAGCTAGCACAAAACGTGTTTGATTTAGAGTTCCAACAACATGTGTCCATATAGGAGAAAACAGAGTGAAACCTAAACATGAAAACGGTTACTGCAAAGGAACTGTTTAACCTAGAAGAACGAAATTTGGTGAGCCACGTGGGACTGGTGTACTGATCATTACCTGCAAGTATCATCAAGATTGGGTGAAAAAATATTTGCTGAGATTTCAGGAAACACGTAGTTTTTTGGAAGCTTGGCAACCCCTTTCAATTAACGTGATTCTCGTCAGTATCTGCTTGGGGCTACTTCCATAGGACACAAATCATAGCGAAAGAACTTGGAACTACATTATTGTGCCAAGTTTCAAAGAGCTAGCACAAACCGTGTTTGATTTAGAGTTCCAACTACATGTATCCATATAGGAGAAAACAGAGTGAAACGTATACATCCAAACGGTTACTGCAAAGGAAAGGAACGGTTTAACCTAGAAGAACGAAATTTGGTGAACCAAGTGGGATTGCTGTACTGTTCATTACCTGCCCGTATCATCAAGATTGGGTGCAAAAATGTTTCCTGAGTTTTCAGGAAACTCGTAGTTTTTTGGAAGCTTGGCAACCCCTTTCAATGAATGTGATTCTCGTCAGTCTCTGCTTGGGGCTACTTCAATAGGACACAAACCATAGCGATAGAACTTGGAACTCCAGTATTGTGCCATGTTTCAAAGAGCTAGCACAAAACGTGTTTGATTTAGTGTTCCAACTACATGTATCGAAATAGGAGAAAACAGAGTGAAACCTAAACATGAAAACAGTTACTGCAAAGGAACGGTTTAACCTAGAAGAACGAAATTTGGTGAGCCAATTGGGATTGGTGTACTGATCATTACCTGCATGTATCATCACGATTGGGTGAAAAAATGTTTGCTGAGATTTCAGGAAACTCGTAGTTTTTTGGAAGCTTGGCAACCGCTTTCAATGAACGTGTTTCTCGTCAGTCTCTGCTTGGGGCTACTTCAATAGGGCACAAACGATAGCGATAGAACATTTTAACTACATTATTGTGCCACGTTTCAAAGAGCTAGCAAAAACCGTGTTTGATTTAGAGTTCCAACTACATGTATCCATATAGGAGAAAACAGAGTGAAACCTAAACATGAAAACGGTTACTGCAAAGGAACGGTTTAACCTAGAAGAACGAAATTTGGTGAGCCAAGTGGGATTGGTGTACTGATCATTACCTGCCAGTATCATCAAGATTGGGTGAAAAAATATTTGCTGAGATTTCAGGAAACTCGTAGTTTTTTGGAAGCTTGGCAACCCCTTTCAATGAAAGTGATTCTCGTCAGTCTCTGCTTGGGGCTACTTCAATAGGACACAAACCATAGCGATAGAACTTGGAACTACATTATTGTGCCAAGTTTCAAAGAGCTAGCACAAACCGTGTTTGATTTAGAGTTCCAACTACATGTATCCATATAGGAGAAAACAGAGTGAAACCTAAACATGAAAACGGTTACTGCAAAGGAACGGTTTAACCTAAAGAACGAAATTTGGTGAGCCAAGTGGGATTGGTGTACTGATCATTACCTGCAAGTATCATCAATATGGGGTGAAAAAATGTTTGCTGAGGTTTAAGGAAACTCGTAGTTTTTTGGAAGCTTGGCAACCCCTTTCAATGAACGTGATTCTCGTCAGTCTCTGCTTGGGGCTACTTATAGGACACAAACGATAGCAATAGAACATTTTAACTAAATTATTGTGCCACGTTTCAAAGAGCTAGAACAAACCGTGTTTGATTTAGAGTTCCAACAACATGTGTCCATATAGGAGAAAACAGAGTGAAACCTAAACATGAAAACGGTTACTGCAAAGGAACGGTTTAACCTAGAAGAACGAAATTTGGTGAGCCAAGTGGGATTGGTGTACTGATCATTACCTGCAAATATCATCAAGATTGGGTGCAAAAATGTTTCCTGAGTTATCAGGAAACTCGTAGTTTTTTGGAAGCTTGGCAACCCCTTTCAATGAAAGTGATTCTCGTCAGTCTCTGCTTGGGGCTACTTCAATAGGACACAAACCATAACGGTAGATCTTGGAACTACATTATTGTGCCATGTTTCAAAGAGCTAGCACAAAACGTGTTTGATTTAGAGTTCCAACAACATGTGTCCATATAGGAGAAAACAGAGTGAAACCTAAACATGAAAACGGTTACTGCAAAGGAACGGTTTAACCTAGAAGAACGAAATTTGGTGAGCCACGTGGGACTGGTGTACTGATCATTACCTGCAAGTATCATCAAGATTGGGTGAAAAAATATTTGCTGAGATTTCAGGAAACACGTAGTTTTTTGGAAGCTTGGCAACCCCTTTCAATTAACGTGATTCTCGTCAGTATCTGCTTGGGGCTACTTCCATAGGACACAAATCATAGCGAAAGAACTTGGAACTACATTATTGTGCCAAGTTTCAAAGAGCTAGCACAAACCGTGTTTGATTTAGAGTTCCAACTACATGTATCCATATAGGAGAAAACAGAGTGAAACGTATACATCCAAACGGTTACTGCAAAGGAAAGGAACGGTTTAACCTAGAAGAACGAAATTTGGTGAACCAAGTGGGATTGGTGTACTGTTCATTACCTGCCAGTATCATCAAGATTGGGTGCAAAAATGTTTCCTGAGTTTTCAGGAAACTCGTAGTTTTTTGGAAGCTTGGCAACCCCTTTCAATGAATGTGATTCTCGTCAGTCTCTGCTTGGGGCTACTTCAATAGGACACAAACCATAGCGATAGAACTTGGAACTCCAGTATTGTGCCATGTTTCAAAGAGCTAGCACAAAACGTGTTTGATTTAGTGTTCCAACTACATGTATCGAAATAGGAGAAAACAGAGTGAAACCTAAACATGAAAACAGTTACTGCAAAGGAACGGTTTAACCTAGAAGAACGAAATTTGGTGAGCCAATTGGGATTGGTGTACTGATCATTACCTGCATGTATCATCACGATTGGGTGAAAAAAAATTTGCTGAGATTTCAGGAAACTCGTAGTTTTTTGGAAGCTTGGCAACCGCTTTCAATGAACGTGTTTCTCGTCAGTCTCTGCTTGGGGCTACTTCAATAGGGCACAAACGATAGCGATAGAACATTTTAACTACATTATTGTGCCACGTTTCAAAGAGCTAGCAAAAACCGTGTTTGATTTAGAGTTCCAACTACATGTATCCATATAGGAGAAAACAGAGTGAAACCTAAACATGAAAACGGTTACTGCAAAGGAACGGTTTAACCTAGAAGAACGAAATTTGGTGAGCCAAGTGGGATTGGTGTACTGATCATTACCTGCCAGTATCATCAAGATTGGGTGAAAAAATATTTGCTGAGATTTCAGGAAACTCGTAGTTTTTTGGAAGCTTGGCAACCCCTTTCAATGAAAGTGATTCTCGTCAGTCTCTGCTTGGGGCTACTTCAATAGGACACAAACCATAGCGATAGAACTTGGAACTACATTATTGTGCCAAGTTTCAAAGAGCTAGCACAAACCGTGTTTGATTTAGAGTTCCAACTACATGTATCCATATAGGAGAAAACAGAGTGAAACCTAAACATGAAAACGGTTACTGCAAAGGAACGGTTTAACCTAAAGAACGAAATTTGGTGAGCCAAGTGGGATTGGTGTACTGATCATTACCTGCAAGTATCATCAATATGGGGTGAAAAAATGTTTGCTGAGATTTAAGGAAACTCGTAGTTTTTTGGAAGCTTGGCAACCCCTTTCAATGAACGTGATTCTCGTCAGTCTCTGCTTGGGGCTACTTATAGGACACAAACGATAGCAATAGAACATTTTAACTACATTATTGTGCCACGTTTCAAAGAGCTAGAACAAACCGTGTTTGATTTAGAGTTCCAACAACATGTGTCCATATAGGAGAAAACAGAGTGAAACCTAAACATGAAAACGGTTACTGCAAAGGAACGGTTTAACCTAGAAGAACGAAATTTGGTGAGCCAAGTGGGATTGGTGTACTGATCATTACCTGCAAATATCATCAAGATTGGGTGCAAAAATGTTTCCTGAGTTATCAGGAAACTCGTAGTTTTTTGGAAGCTTGGCAACCCCTTTCAATGAAAGTGATTCTCGTCAGTCTCTGCTTGGGGCTACTTCAATAGGACACAAACCATAGCGGTAGATCTTGGAACTACATTATTGTGCCATGTTTCAAAGAGCTAGCACAAAACGTGTTTGATTTAGAGTTCCAACAACATGTGTCCATATAGGAGAAAACAGAGTGAAACCTAAACATGAAAACGGTTACTGCAAAGGAACGGTTTAACCTAGAAGAACGAAATTTGGTGAGCCAATTGGGATTGGTGTACTGATCATTACCTGCATGTATCATGACGATTGGGTGAAAAAATGTTTGCTGAGATTTCAGGAAACTCGTAGTTTTTTGGAAGCTTGGCAACCGCTTTCAATGAACGTGATTCTCGTCAGTCTCTGCTTGGGGCTACTTCAATAGGACACAAACCATAGCGATAGAACATTTTAACTACATTATTGTGCCACGTTTCAAAGAGCTAGCACAAACCGTGTTTGATTTAGAGTTCCAACTACATGTATTCATATAGGAGAAAAAAGAGTGAAACCTAAACATGAAAACGGTTACTGCAAACGAACGGTTTAACCTAGAAGAACGAAATTTGGTGTGCCAAGTGGGATTGGTGTAATGATCATTACCTGCAAGTATCATCAAGATTGGGTGAAAAAATGTTTGCTGACACTTCAGGAAACTCGTAGTTTTTTGGAAGCTTGGCAACCCCTTTCAATGAAAGTGATTCTCGTCAGTCTCTGCTTGCGGCTACTTCAATAGGACACAAACCATAGCGATAGAACATTTTAACTACATTATTGTGCCACGTTTCAAAGAGCTAGCACAAACCGTGTTTGATTTAGAGTTCCAACTACATGTATTCATATAGGAGAAAAAAGAGTGAAACCTAAACATGAAAACGGTTACTGCAAACGAACGGTTTAACCTAGAAGAACGAAATTTGGTGTGCCAAGTGGGATTGGTGTAATGATCATTACCTGCAAGTATCATCAAGATTGGGTGAAAAAATGTTTGCTGACATTTCAGGAAACTCGTAGTTTTTTGGAAGCTTGGCAACCCCTTTCAATGAAAGTGATTCTCGTCATTCTCTGCTTGCGGCTACTTCAATAGGACACAAACCATAGCGATAGAACTTGGAACTACATTATTGTGCCACGTTTCAAAGAGCTAGCACAAACCGTGTTTGATTTAGAGTTCCAACTACATGTATTCATATAGGAGAAAAAAGAGTGAAACCTAAACATGAAAACGGTTACTGCAAACGAACGGTTTAACCTAGAAGAACGAAATTTGGTGTGCCAAGTGGGATTGGTGTAATGATCATTACCTGCAAGTATCATCACGATTGGGTGAAAAAATGTTTGCTGAGATTTCAGGAAACTCGTTGTTTTTTGGAAGCTTGGCAACCCCTTTCAATGAAAGTGATTCTCGTCAGTCTCTGCTTGGGGCTACTTCAACAGGACACAAACCATAGCGATAGAACTTGGAACTACATTATTGTGCCATGTTTCAAAGAGCTAGCACAAACCGTGTTTGATTTAGAGTTCCAACAACATGTGTCCATATAGGAGAAAACAGAGTGAAACCTAAACATGAAAACGGTTCCTGGAAAGGAACGGTTTAAAGTAGAAGAACGAAATTTGGTGAGCCAAGTGGGATTGGTGTACTGATCATTACCTGCAAATATCATCAAGATTGGGTGCAAAAATATTTCCTGAGTTTTCAGGAAACTCGTAGTTTTTTGGAAGCTTGGCAACCCCTTTCAATGAAAGTGATTCTCGTCATTCTCTGCTTGGGGCTACTTCAACAGGACACAAACCATAGCGATAGAACTTGGAACTACATTATTGTGCCATGTTTCAAAGAGCTAGCACAAAACGTGTTTGATTTAGAGTTCCAAAACATGTGTCCATATAGGAGAAAACAGAGTGAAACCTAAACATGAAAACGGTTACTGCAAAGGAACGGTTTAACCTAGAAGAACGAAATTTGGTGAGCGAATTGGGATTGGTGTACTGATCATTACCTGCATGTATTATCACGATTGGGTGAAAAAATGTTTGCTGAGATTTCAGGAAACTCGTAGTTTTTTGGAAGCTTGGCAACCCGTTTCAATGAAAGTGATTCTCGTCAGTCTCTGCTTGGGGCTACTTCAATAGGACACAAATGATAGCGATAGAACATTTTACCTACATTATTGTGCCACGTTTCAAAGAGCTAGCACAAACCGTGTTTGATTTAGAGTTCCAACTACATGTATCCATATAGGAGAAAACAGAGTGAAACCTAAACATAAAAACGGTTACTGCAAAGGAACGGTTTAACCTAGAAGAACGAAATTTGGTGTGCCAAGTGGGATTGGTGTACTGATCATTACCTGCAAGTATCATCAAGATTGGGTGAAAAAATGTTTGCTGAGATTTCAGGAAACTCGTAGTTTTTTGGAAGCTTGGCAACCCCTTTCTATGAACGTGATTCTCGTCAGTCTCTGCTTGGTGCTAATTCAATAGGACACAAACCATAGCGAAAGAACTTGGAACTACATTATTGTGCCAAGTTTCAAAGAGCTAGCACAAACCATGTTTGATTTAGAGTTCCAACTACATGTATCCATATTGGAGAAAACAGAGTGAAACCTAAAGATGAAAACGGTTACTGCAAAGGAACGGTTTAACCTAGAAGAACGAAATTTGGTGAGCCAAGTGGGATTGGTGTACTAATCATTACCTGCCAGTATCATCAATATTGGGTTAAAAAATGTTTGCTGAGATTTCAGGAAACTCGTAGTTTTTTGGAAGCGTGGCAACCCCTTTCAATCAAAGTGATTCTCGTCAGTCTCTGCTTGGGGCTACTTCCCTAAAACACAAACGATAGCGATAGAACTTGGAACTACATTATTGTGCCAAGTTTCAAAGAGCTAGCACAAACCGTGTTTGATTTAGAGTCCCAAATACATGTATCCATATAGGAGAAAACAGAGTGAAACCTAAACATGAAAATGGTTACTGCAAACGAACGGTTTAAACTAGAAGAACGAAATTTGGTGAGCCACGTGGGACTGGTGTACTGATCATTACCTGTCAGTATCATCACGATTGGGTCCAAAAATGTTTCCTGAGATTTCAGGAAACTCGTAGTTTTTTTGAAGCTTGGCAACCCCTTTCAATGAAAGAGATTCTCGTCAGTCTCTGCATGGGGCTACTTCAATAGGACACAAACCATATCGATAGAACTTGGAACTACATTATTCTGCCAAGTTTCAAAGAGCTAGCACAAACCGTGTTTGATTTAGAGTTCCAACTACATGTATCCATATAGGAGAAAACAGAGTGAACCCTAAATATCCAAAACGGTTACTGCAAAGGAACGGTTTAACCTAGAAGAACGAAATTTGGTGTGCCAAGTGGGATTGGTGTAATGATCATTACCTGCAAGTATCATCAAGATTGGGTGAAAAAATGTTTGCTGAGATTTCAGGAAACTCGTAGTTTTTTGGAAGCTTGGCAACCCCTTTCAATGAAAGTGATTCTCGTCAGTCTCTGCTTGGGGCTACTTCAATAGGACACAAACCATAGCGATAGAACTTGCAACTACATTATTGTGCTAAGTTTCAAATAGCTAGCACAAACCGTGTTTGATTTAGAGTTCCAAATACATGTATCCATATAGGAGAAAACAGAGTAAAACCTAAACATGAAAACGGTTACTGCAAAGGAACGGTTTAACCTAGAAGAACGAAATTTGGTGAGCCAAGTTGGATTGGTGTACTGATCATTACCTGCAAGTATCATCACGATTGGGTGAAAAAATGTTTGCTGAGATTTCAGGAAACTCGTAGTTTTTGGAAGCTTGGCAACCCCTTTCAATGAAAGTGATTCTCGTCAGTCTCTGCTTGGGGCTACTTCAATAGGACACAAACCATAGCGAAAGAACTTGGAACTACATTATTGTGCCAAGTTTCAAAGAGCTAGCACAAACCATGTTTGATTTAGAGTTCCAACTACATGTATCCATATTGGAGAAAACAGAGTGAAACCTAAAGATGAAAACGATTACTGCAAAGGAACGGTTTAACCTAGAAGAACGAAATTTGGTGAGCCAAGTGGGATTGGTGTACTGATGATTACCTGCCAGTATCATCAATATTGGGTTAAAAAATGTTTGCTGAGATTTCAGGAAACTTGTAGTTTTTTGGAAGCTTGGCAACCCCTTTCAATGAAAGTGATTCTCGTCAGTCTCTGATTGGGGCTACTTCCATAGGACACAAACCATATCGATAGAAATTGAAACTACATTATTCTGCCAAGATTCAAAAAGCTAGCACAAACCGTATTTGATTTAGAGTTCCAACTACATGTACCCATAATGGAGAAAACAGAGTGAAACCTAAACATGAAAACGGTTACTGCAAAGGAACGGTTTAACCTAGAAGAACGAAATTTGCTGAGCCAAGTGGGACTGGTGTACTGATCATTACCTGCCAGTATCATCAAGATTGGGTGAAAAAATGTTTGCTGAGATTTCAGGAAACTTGTAGTTTTTTGGAAGCTTGGCAACCCGTTTCAATAAAGTGATTCTACTCAGTCTCTGCTTGGGGCACTTCCATAGGACACAAACCATAGCGATAGAACTTGGAACTACAGTATTCTGCCATGTTTCAAAGAGCTAGCACAAATCGTGTTTGATTTAGAGTTCCAACTACATGTATCCATATAGGAGAAAACAGAGTGAAAGCTAAACATGAAAACGGTTCCTGGAAAGGAACGGTTTAACCTAGAAGAACGAAATTTGGTGTGCCAAGTGGGATTTGTGTACTGATCATTACCTGCAAGTATCATCAAGATTGGGTGAAAAAATGTTTGCTGAGATTTCAGGAAACTCGTAGTTTTTTGGAAGCTTGGCAACCCCCTTTCAATGAAAGTGATTCTCGTCAGTCTCTGCTTCGGGATACTTCAATAGGACACAAACCATAGCGATAGATCTTGGAACTACATTATTGTGCCAAGTTTCAAAGAGCTAGCATAAACTGTGTTTGATTTAGAGTTCCAACTACATGTATCCATATAGGAGAAAACAGAGTGAAACCTAAACATGAAAATGGTTACTGCAAAGGAACGGTTTAACATACAAGAACCAAATTTGGTGAGCCACGTGGGACTGTGTACTGATCATTACCTGCAAGTATCTTCAAGATTGGGTGCAAAAATGTTTGCTGAATTTTCAGGAAACTCGTAGTTTTTTGGAAGCTTGGCAGCCCCTTTCAATGAGAGTGATTCTCGGACAGTCTCTGCTTGGGGCTACTTCAATAGGACACAAACCATAGCGATAGAACTTGGAACTACATTATTGTGCCAAGTTTCAAGAAGCTAGCACAAATCGTGTTTGACTTAGAGTTCCAACTACATGTATCCATATAGGAGAAAACAGAGTGAAACCTAAATATGAAAACGGTTACTACAAAGGAACGGTTTAACCTAGAAGAAAGAAATTTGGTGAGCCAAGTGGGATTGGTGTACTGATCATTACCTGCAAGTATCATCAAGATTGGGTGAAAAATTTTTTTGCTGAGATTTCAGGAAACTCGTAGTTTTTTGGAAGCTTGGCAACCCCTTTCAATGAAAGTGATTCTCGTCAGTCTCTGCTTGGGGCTACTTCAATAGGACACAAACCATAGCGATAGAACTTGAAACTACATTATTGTGCCATGTTTCAAAGAGCTAGCACAAAACGTGTTTGATTAGAGTTCCAACTACATGTGTCCATATAGGAGAAAACAGAGTGAAACCTAAACATGAAAACGGTTACTGCAAAGGAACGGTTTAACCTAGAAGAACGAAATTTGGTGAGCCAATTGGGATTGTTGTACTGATCATTACCTGCATGTATCATCACGATTGGGTGAAAAAATGTTTGCTGAGATTTCAGGAAACTCGTAGTTTTTTGGAAGCTTGGCAACCCCTTTCAATGAACGTGATTCTCGTCAGTCTCTGCTTGGGGCTACTTCAATAGGACACAAACGATAGTAATAGAACATTTTTAACTACATTATTGTGCCACGTTTCAAAGAGCTAGCACACACCGTGTTTGATTTAGAGTTCCAACTACATGTATCCATATAGGAGAAAACAGGAGTGAAACCTAAACATGAAAACGGTTACTGCAAAGGAACGGTATAACCTAGAAGAACGAAATTTGGTGTGCCAAGTGGGATTGGTGTAATGATTATTACCTGCAAGTATCATCAAGATTGGGTGAAAAAATGTTTGCTGAGATTTCAGGAAACTCGTAGTTTTTTGGAAGCTTGGCAACCCCTTTCTATGAAAGTGATTCTCGTCAGTCTCTGCTTGGGGCTACTTCAATAGGACACAAACCATAGCGATAGAACTTGCAACTACATTATTGTGCCAAGTTTCAAAGAGCTAGCACAAACCGTGTTTGATTTAGAGTTCCAACTACATGTATCCATATAGGAGAAAACAGAGTGAAACCTAAACATAAAAACGGTTACTGCAAAGGAACGGTTTAACCTAGAAGAACGGAAATTTGGTGTGCCAAGTGGGATTGGTGTAATGATTATTACATGCAAGTATCATCAAGATTGGTTGAAAAAATGTTTGCTGAGTTATCAGGAAACTCGTAGTTTTTTGGAAGCTTGGCAACCCCTTCAATGAAAGTGATTCTCGTCAGTCTCTGCTTGGGGCTACTTCAATAGGACACAAACCATAGCGATAGAACTTGCAACTACATTATTGTGCCAAGTTTCAAAGAGCTAGCACAAACCGTGTTTGATTTAGAGTTCCAACTACATGTATCCATATAGGAGAAAACAGAGTGAAACCTAAACATAAAAACGGTTACTGCAAAGGAACGGTTTAACCTAGAAGAACGAAATTTGGTGAGCCAATTGGGATTGTTGTACTGATCATTACCTGCATGTATCATCACGATTGGGTGAAAAAAATGTTTGCTGAGATTTCAGGAACTCGTAGTTTTTTGGAAGCTTGGCAACCCCTTCAATGAACGTGATTCTCGTCAGTCTCTGCTTGGGGCTACTTCAATAGGACACAAACGATAGTAATAGAACATTTTAACTACATTATTGTGCCACGTTTCAAAGAGCTAGCACACACCGTGTTTGATTTAGAGTTCCAACTACATGTATCCATATAGGAGAAAACAGAGTGAAACCTAAACATGAAAACGCTTACTGCAAAGGAACGGTTTAAACCTAGAAGAACGAAATTTGGTGAGCCAAGTTGGATTGGTGTACTGATCATTACCTGCAAGTATCATTAAGATTGGGTGAAAAAATGTTTGCTGAGATTTCAGGAAACTCGTAGTTTTTGGAAGCTTGGCAACCCCTTTCAATGAAAGTGATTCTCGTCAGTCTCTGCCTTGGGGCTACTTCAATAGGACACAAACCATAGCGAAAGAACTTGGAACTACATTATTGTGCCAAGTTTCAAAGAGCTAGCACAAACCATGTTTGATTTAGAGTTCCAACTACATGTATCCATATTGGAGAAAACAGAGTGAAACCTAAACATGAAAACGGTTACTGCAAAGGAACGGTTTAACCTAGAAGAACGAAATTTGGTGTGCCAAGTGGGATTGGTGTAATGATTATTACCTGCAAGTATCATCAAGATTGGGTGAAAAAATGTTTGCTGAATTATCAGGAAACTCGTAGTTTTTTGGAAGCTTGGCAACCCCTTTCAATGAAAGTGATTCTCGTCAGTCTCTGCTTGGGGCTACTTCAATAGGACACAAACCATAGCGATAGAACTGGCAACTACATTATTGTGCCAAGTTTCAAAGAGCTAGCACAAACCGTGTTTGATTTAGAGTTCCAACTACATGTATCCATATAGGAGAAAACAGAGTGAAACCTAAACATAAAAACAGTTACTGCAAAGGAACGGTTTAACCTAGAAGAACGAAATTTGGTGAGCCAAGTTGGATTGGTGTACTGATCATTACCTGCAAGTATCATTAAGATTGGGTGAAAAAATGTTTGCTGAGATTTCAGGAAACTCGTAGTTTTTTGGAAGCTTGGCAACCCCTTTCAATGAACGTGATTCTCGTCAGTCTCTGCTAAGGCTAATTCAATAGGACACAAACCATAGCGAAAGAACTTGGATCTACATTATTGTGCCAAGTTTCAAAGAGCTAGCACAAACCATGTTTGATTTAGAGTTCCAACTACATGTATCCATATTGGAGAAAACAGAGTGAAACCTAAAGATGAAAACGGTTACTGCAAAGGTACTGTTTAACCTAGAAGAACGAAATTTGGTGAGCCAAGTGGATGGTGTACTAATCATTACCTGCCAGTATCATCAATATTGGGTTAAAAAATGTTTGCTGAGATTTCAGGAAACTCGTAGTTTTTTGGAAGCGTGGCAACCCTTTCAATCAAAGTGATTCTCGTCAGTCTCTGCTTGGGGCTACTTCCATAAAACACAAACGATAGCGATAGAACTTGGAACTACATTATTGTGCCAAGTTTCAAAGAGCTAGCACAAACCGTGTTTGATTTAGAGTCCCAAATACATGTATCCAAATAGGAGAAAACAGAGTGAAACCTAAACATTAAAATGGTTACTGCAAACGAACGGTTTAAACTAGAAGAACGAAATTTGGTGAGCCACGTGGGACTGGTGTACTGATCATTACCTGTCAGTATCATCACGATTGGGTCCAAAAATGTTTCCTGAGATTTCAGGAAACTCGTAGTTTTTTTGAAGCTTGGCAACCCCTTTCAATGAAAGAGATTCTCGTCAGTCTCTGCATGGGGCTACTTCAATAGGACACAAACCATATCGATACAACTTGGAACTACATTATTCTGCCAAGTTTCAAAGAGCTAGCACAAACCGTGTTTGATTTAGAGTTCCAACTACATGTATCCATATAGGAGAAAACAGAGTGAAACCTAAACATGAAAACGGTTACTGCAAAGGAACGGTTTAACCTAGAAGAACGAAATTTGGTGATCCAAGTGGGATTGGTGTACTGATCATTACCTGCAAGTATCATCAAGATTGGGTGAAAAAATGTTTGCTGAGATTTCAGGAAACTCATAGTTTTTGTAAGCTTGGCAGCCCCTTTCAATGAAAGTGATTCTCGTCAGTCTCTGCTTGGGGCTACTTCAATAGGACACAAACCATACCGATACAACATGGAAGTACATTATTGTGCCAAGTTTCAAAGAACTAGCACAAACCGTGTTTGATTTAGAGTTCCAACTACATGTATCCATATAGCAGAAAGCAGAGTGAAACCTAAACATGAAAAAGATTACTGCAAAGGAACGGTTTAACCTAGAAGAACGAAATTTGGTGAGCCAAGTTGGATTGGTGTACTGATCATTACCTGCAAGTATCATCAAGATTGGGTGAAAAAATGTTTGCTGAGATTTCAGGAAACTCGTAGTTTTTTGGAAGCTTGGCAACCCCTTTCAATGAAAGTGATTCTCGTCAGTCTCTGCTTCGGGCTACTTCAATAGGACACAAATGATAGTGATAGAACATTTTAACTACATTATTGTGCCACGTTTCAAAGCGCTAGCACAAACCGTGTTTGATTTAGAGTTCCAACTACATGTATCCATATAGGAGAAAACAGAGTGAACCCTAAATATCCAAACGGTTACTGCAAAGGAACGGTTTAACCTAGAAGAACGAAATTTGGTGTGCCAAGTGGGATTGGTGTAATGATCATTACCTGCAAGTATCATCAAGATTGGGTGAAAAAATGTTTGCTGAGATTTCAGGAAACTCGTAGTTTTTTGGAAGCTTGGCAACCCCTTTCAATGAAAGTGATTCTCGTCAGTCTCTGCTTGGGGCTACTTCAATAGGACACAAACCATAGCGATAGAACTTGCAACTACATTTTTGTGCCAAGTTTCAAATAGCTAGCACAAACCGTGTTTGATTTAGAGTTCCAAATACATGTATCCATATAGGAGAAAACAGAGTAAAACCTAAACATGAAAACGGTTACTGCAAAGGAACGGTTTAACCTAGAAGAACGAAATTTGGTGTGCCAAGTGGGATTGGTGTAATGATTATTACCTGCAAGTATCATCAAGATTGGGTGAAAAAATGTTTGCTGAGATTTCAGGAAACTCGTAGTTTTTTGGAAGCTTGGCAACCCCTTTCAATGAAAGTGATTCTCGTCAGTCTCTGCTTGGGGCTACTTCAATAGGACACAAACCATAGCGATAGAACTTGCAACTACATTATTGTGCCAAGTTTCAAAGAGCTAGCACAAACCGTGTTTGATTTAGAGTTCCAACTACATGTATCCATATAGGAGAAAACAGAGTGAAACCTAAACATAAAAACGGTTACTGCAAAGGAACGGTTTAACCTAGAAGAACGAAATTTGGTGAGCCAAGTGGGATTGGTGTACTGATCATTACCTGCAAGTATCATTAAGATTGGGTGAAAAAATGTTTGCTAAGATTTCAGGAAACTCGTAGTTTTTTGGAAGCTTGGCAACCCCTTTCAATGAAAGTGATTCTCGTCAGTCTCTGCTTGGGGCTACTTCAATAGGACACAAACCATAGCGAAAGAACTTGGAACTACATTATTGTGCCAAGTTTCAAAGAGCTAGCACAAACCATGTTTGATTTAGAGTTCCAACTACATGTATCCATATTGGAGAAAACAGAGTGAAACCTAAACATGAAAACGGTTACTGCAAAGGAACGGTTTAACCTAGAAGAACGAAATTTGGTGTGCCAAGTGGGATTGGTGTAATGATTATTACCTGCCAGTATCATCAAGATTGGGTGAAAAAATGTTTGCTGAGATTTCAGGAAACTCGTAGTTTTTTGGAAGCGTGGCAACCCCTTTCAATCAAAGTGATTCTCGTCAGTCTCTGCTTGGGGCTACTCCCATAAAACACAAACGATAGCGATAGAACTTGGAACTACATTATTGTGCCAAGTTTCAAAGAGCTAGCACAAACCGTGTTTGATTTAGAGTCCCAAATACATGTATCCAAATAGGAGAAAACAGAGTGAAACCTAAACATTAAAATGGTTACTGCAAACGAACGGTTTAAACTAGAAGAACGAAATTTGGTGAGCCACGTGGGACTGGTGTACTGATCATTACCTGTCAGTATCATCACGATTGGGTCCAAAAATGTTTCCTGAGATTTCAGGAAACTCGTAGTTTTTTTGAAGCTTGGCAACCCCTTTCAATGAAAGAGATTCTCGTCAGTCTCTGCATGGGGCTACTTCAATAGGACACAAACCATATCGATACAACTTGGAACTACATTATTCTGCCAAGTTTCAAAGAGCTAGCACAAACCGTGTTTGATTTAGAGTTCCAACTACATGTATCCATATAGGAGAAAACAGAGTGAAACCTAAACATGAAAACGGTTACTGCAAAGGAACGGTTTAACCTAGAAGAACGAAATTTGGTGATCCAAGTGGGATTGGTGTACTGATCATTACCTGCAAGTATCATCAAGATTGGGTGAAAAAATGTTTGCTGAGATTTCAGGAAACTCATAGTTTTTGTAAGCTTGGCAGCCCCTTTCAATGAAAGTGATTCTCGTCAGTCTCTGCTTGGGGCTACTTCAATAGGACACAAACCATACCGATACAACATGGAAGTACATTATTGTGCCAAGTTTCAAAGAACTAGCACAAACCGTGTTTGATTTAGAGTTCCAACTACATGTATCCATATAGCAGAAAGCAGAGTGAAACCTAAACATGAAAAAGATTACTGCAAAGGAACGGTTTAACCTAGAAGAACGAAATTTGGTGAGCCAAGTTGGATTGGTGTACTGATCATTACCTGCAAGTATCATCAAGATTGGGTGAAAAAATGTTTGCTGAGATTTCAGGAAACTCGTAGTTTTTTGGAAGCTTGGCAACCCCTTTCAATGAAAGTGATTCTCGTCAGTCTCTGCTTCGGGCTACTTCAATAGGACACAAATGATAGTGATAGAACATTTTAACTACATTATTGTGCCACGTTTCAAAGCGCTAGCACAAACCGTGTTTGATTTAGAGTTCCAACTACATGTATCCATATAGGAGAAAACAGAGTGAACCCTAAATATCCAAACGGTTACTGCAAAGGAACGGTTTAACCTAGAAGAACGAAATTTGGTGTGCCAAGTGGGATTGGTGTAATGATCATTACCTGCAAGTATCATCAAGATTGGGTGAAAAAATGTTTGCTGAGATTTCAGGAAACTCGTAGTTTTTTGGAAGCTTGGCAACCCCTTTCAATGAAAGTGATTCTCGTCAGTCTCTGCTTGGGGCTACTTCAATAGGACACAAACCATAGCGATAGAACTTGCAACTACATTTTTGTGCCAAGTTTCAAATAGCTAGCACAAACCGTGTTTGATTTAGAGTTCCAAATACATGTATCCATATAGGAGAAAACAGAGTAAAACCTAAACATGAAAACGGTTACTGCAAAGGAACGGTTTAACCTAGAAGAACGAAATTTGGTGTGCCAAGTGGGATTGGTGTAATGATTATTACCTGCAAGTATCATCAAGATTGGGTGAAAAAATGTTTGCTGAGATTTCAGGAAACTCGTAGTTTTTTGGAAGCTTGGCAACCCCTTTCAATGAAAGTGATTCTCGTCAGTCTCTGCTTGGGGCTACTTCAATAGGACACAAACCATAGCGATAGAACTTGCAACTACATTATTGTGCCAAGTTTCAAAGAGCTAGCACAAACCGTGTTTGATTTAGAGTTCCAACTACATGTATCCATATAGGAGAAAACAGAGTGAAACCTAAACATAAAAACGGTTACTGCAAAGGAACGGTTTAACCTAGAAGAACGAAATTTGGTGAGCCAAGTGGGATTGGTGTACTGATCATTACCTGCAAGTATCATTAAGATTGGGTGAAAAAATGTTTGCTAAGATTTCAGGAAACTCGTAGTTTTTTGGAAGCTTGGCAACCCCTTTCAATGAAAGTGATTCTCGTCAGTCTCTGCTTGGGGCTACTTCAATAGGACACAAACCATAGCGAAAGAACTTGGAACTACATTATTGTGCCAAGTTTCAAAGAGCTAGCACAAACCATGTTTGATTTAGAGTTCCAACTACATGTATCCATATTGGAGAAAACAGAGTGAAACCTAAACATGAAAACGGTTACTGCAAAGGAACGGTTTAACCTAGAAGAACGAAATTTGGTGAGCCAAGTGGGATTGGTGTAATGATTATTACCTGCCAGTATCATCAAGATTGGGTGAAAAAATGTTTGCTGAGTTATCAGGAAACTCGTAGTTTTTTGGAAGCTTGGCAACCCCTTTCAATGAAAGTGATTCTCGTCAGTTTCTGCTTGGGGCTACTTCAATAGGACACAAACCATAGCGATAGAACTTGCAACTACATTATTGTGCCAAGTTTCAAAGAGCTAGCACAAACCGTGTTTGATTTAGAGTTCCAACTACATGTATCCATATAGGAAAAAACAGAGTGAAACCTAAATATCCAAACTGTTACTGCAAAGGAACGGTTTAACCTAGAAGAACGAAATTTGGTGTGCCAAGTGGGATTGGTGTAATGATTATTACCTGCAAGTATCATCAAGATTGGGTGAAAAAATGTTTGCTGAGATTTCAGGAAACTCGTAGTTTTTTGGAAGCTTGGCAACCCCTTTCAATGAAAGTGATTCTCGTCAGTCTCTGCTTGGGGCTACTTCAATAGGACACAAACCATAGCGATAGAACTTGCAACTACATTATTGTGCCAAGTTTCAAAGAGCTAGCACAAACCGTGTTTGATTTAGAGTTCCAACTACATGTATCCATATAGGAGAAAACAGAGTGAAACCTAAACATAAAAACTGTTACTGCAAAGGAACGGTTTAACCTAGAAGAACGAAATTTGGTGAGCCAAGTTGGATTGGTGTACTGATCATTACCTGCAAGTATCATTAAGATTGGGTGAAAAAATGTTTGCTGAGATTTCAGGAAACTCGTAGTTTTTTGGAAGCTTGGCAACCCCTTTCAATGAAAGTGATTCTCGTCAGTCTCTGCTTGGGGCTAATTCAATAGGACACAAACCATAGCGAAAGAACTTGGAACTACATTATTGTGCCAAGTTTCAAAGAGCTAGCACAAACCATGTTTGATTTAGAGTTCCAACTACATGTATCCATATTGGAGAAAACAGAGTGAAACCTAAAGATGAAAACGGTTACTGCAAAGGAACGGTTTAACCTAGAAGAACGAAATTTGGTGAGCCAAGTGGGATTGGTGTACTAATCATTACCTGCCAGTATCATCAATATTGGGTTAAAAAATGTTTGCTGAGATTTCAGGAAACTCGTAGTTTTTTCGAAGCGTGGCAACCCCTTTCAATCAAAGTGATTCTCGTCAGTCTCTGCTTGGGGCTACTCCCATAAAACACAAACGATAGCGATAGAACTTGGAACTACATTATTGTGCCAAGTTTCAAAGAGCTAGCACAAACCGTGTTTGATTTAGAGTCCCAAATACATGTATCCAAATAGGAGAAAACAGAGTGAAACCTAAACATTAAAATGGTTACTGCAAACGAACGGTTTAAACTAGAAGAACGAAATTTGGTGAGCCACGTGGGACTGGTGTACTGATCATTACCTGTCAGTATCATCACGATTGGGTCCAAAAATGTTTCCTGAGATTTCAGGAAACTCGTAGTTTTTTTGAAGCTTGGCAACCCCTTTCAATGAAAGAGATTCTCGTCAGTCTCTGCATGGGGCTACTTCAATAGGACACAAACCATATCGATACAACTTGGAACTACATTATTCTGCCAAGTTTCAAAGAGCTAGCACAAACCGTGTTTGATTTAGAGTTCCAACTACATGTATCCATATAGGAGAAAACAGAGTGAAACCTAAACATGAAAACGGTTACTGCAAAGGAACGGTTTAACCTAGAAGAACGAAATTTGGTGATCCAAGTGGGATTGGTGTACTGATCATTACCTGCAAGTATCATCAAGATTGGGTGAAAAAATGTTTGCTGAGATTTCAGGAAACTCATAGTTTTTGTAAGCTTGGCAGCCCCTTTCAATGAAAGTGATTCTCGTCAGTCTCTGCTTGGGGCTACTTCAATAGGACACAAACCATACCGATACAACATGGAAGTACATTATTGTGCCAAGTTTCAAAGAACTAGCACAAACCGTGTTTGATTTAGAGTTCCAACTACATGTATCCATATAGCAGAAAGCAGAGTGAAACCTAAACATGAAAAAGATTACTGCAAAGGAACGGTTTAACCTAGAAGAACGAAATTTGGTGAGCCAAGTTGGATTGGTGTACTGATCATTACCTGCAAGTATCATCAAGATTGGGTGAAAAAATGTTTGCTGAGATTTCAGGAAACTCGTAGTTTTTTGGAAGCTTGGCAACCCCTTTCAATGAAAGTGATTCTCGTCAGTCTCTGCTTCGGGCTACTTCAATAGGACACAAATGATAGTGATAGAACATTTTAACTACATTATTGTGCCACGTTTCAAAGCGCTAGCACAAACCGTGTTTGATTTAGAGTTCCAACTACATGTATCCATATAGGAGAAAACAGAGTGAACCCTAAATATCCAAACGGTTACTGCAAAGGAACGGTTTAACCTAGAAGAACGAAATTTGGTGTGCCAAGTGGGATTGGTGTAATGATCATTACCTGCAAGTATCATCAAGATTGGGTGAAAAAATGTTTGCTGAGATTTCAGGAAACTCGTAGTTTTTTGGAAGCTTGGCAACCCCTTTCAATGAAAGTGATTCTCGTCAGTCTCTGCTTGGGGCTACTTCAATAGGACACAAACCATAGCGATAGAACTTGCAACTACATTTTTGTGCCAAGTTTCAAATAGCTAGCACAAACCGTGTTTGATTTAGAGTTCCAAATACATGTATCCATATAGGAGAAAACAGAGTAAAACCTAAACATGAAAACGGTTACTGCAAAGGAACGGTTTAACCTAGAAGAACGAAATTTGGTGTGCCAAGTGGGATTGGTGTAATGATTATTACCTGCAAGTATCATCAAGATTGGGTGAAAAAATGTTTGCTGAGATTTCAGGAAACTCGTAGTTTTTTGGAAGCTTGGCAACCCCTTTCAATGAAAGTGATTCTCGTCAGTCTCTGCTTGGGGCTACTTCAATAGGACACAAACCATAGCGATAGAACTTGCAACTACATTATTGTGCCAAGTTTCAAAGAGCTAGCACAAACCGTGTTTGATTTAGAGTTCCAACTACATGTATCCATATAGGAGAAAACAGAGTGAAACCTAAACATAAAAACGGTTACTGCAAAGGAACGGTTTAACCTAGAAGAACGAAATTTGGTGAGCCAAGTGGGATTGGTGTACTGATCATTACCTGCAAGTATCATTAAGATTGGGTGAAAAAATGTTTGCTAAGATTTCAGGAAACTCGTAGTTTTTTGGAAGCTTGGCAACCCCTTTCAATGAAAGTGATTCTCGTCAGTCTCTGCTTGGGGCTACTTCAATAGGACACAAACCATAGCGAAAGAACTTGGAACTACATTATTGTGCCAAGTTTCAAAGAGCTAGCACAAACCATGTTTGATTTAGAGTTCCAACTACATGTATCCATATTGGAGAAAACAGAGTGAAACCTAAACATGAAAACGGTTACTGCAAAGGAACGGTTTAACCTAGAAGAACGAAATTTGGTGAGCCAAGTGGGATTGGTGTAATGATTATTACCTGCCAGTATCATCAAGATTGGGTGAAAAAATGTTTGCTGAGTTATCAGGAAACTCGTAGTTTTTTGGAAGCTTGGCAACCCCTTTCAATGAAAGTGATTCTCGTCAGTTTCTGCTTGGGGCTACTTCAATAGGACACAAACCATAGCGATAGAACTTGCAACTACATTATTGTGCCAAGTTTCAAAGAGCTAGCACAAACCGTGTTTGATTTAGAGTTCCAACTACATGTATCCATATAGGAAAAAACAGAGTGAAACCTAAATATCCAAACTGTTACTGCAAAGGAACGGTTTAACCTAGAAGAACGAAATTTGGTGTGCCAAGTGGGATTGGTGTAATGATTATTACCTGCAAGTATCATCAAGATTGGGTGAAAAAATGTTTGCTGAGATTTCAGGAAACTCGTAGTTTTTTGGAAGCTTGGCAACCCCTTTCAATGAAAGTGATTCTCGTCAGTCTCTGCTTGGGGCTACTTCAATAGGACACAAACCATAGCGATAGAACTTGCAACTACATTATTGTGCCAAGTTTCAAAGAGCTAGCACAAACCGTGTTTGATTTAGAGTTCCAACTACATGTATCCATATAGGAGAAAACAGAGTGAAACCTAAACATAAAAACTGTTACTGCAAAGGAACGGTTTAACCTAGAAGAACGAAATTTGGTGAGCCAAGTTGGATTGGTGTACTGATCATTACCTGCAAGTATCATTAAGATTGGGTGAAAAAATGTTTGCTGAGATTTCAGGAAACTCGTAGTTTTTTGGAAGCTTGGCAACCCCTTTCAATGAAAGTGATTCTCGTCAGTCTCTGCTTGGGGCTAATTCAATAGGACACAAACCATAGCGAAAGAACTTGGAACTACATTATTGTGCCAAGTTTCAAAGAGCTAGCACAAACCATGTTTGATTTAGAGTTCCAACTACATGTATCCATATTGGAGAAAACAGAGTGAAACCTAAAGATGAAAACGGTTACTGCAAAGGAACGGTTTAACCTAGAAGAACGAAATTTGGTGAGCCAAGTGGGATTGGTGTACTAATCATTACCTGCCAGTATCATCAATATTGGGTTAAAAAATGTTTGCTGAGATTTCAGGAAACTCGTAGTTTTTTCGAAGCGTGGCAACCCCTTTCAATCAAAGTGATTCTCGTCAGTCTCTGCTTGGGGCTACTTCCATAAAACACAAACGATAGCGATAGAACTTGGAACTACATTATTGTGCCAAGTTTCAAAGAGCTAGCACAAACCGTGTTTGATTTAGAGTCCCAAATACATGTATCCATATAGGAGAAAACAGAGTGAAACCTAAACATGAAAATGGTTACTGCAAACGAACGGTTTAAACTAGAAGAACGAAATTTGGTGAGCCACGTGGGACTGGTGTACTGATCATTACCTGTCAGTATCATCACGATTGGGTCCAAAAATGTTTCCTGAGATTTCAGGAAACTCGTAGTTTTTTTGAAGCTTGGCAACCCCTTTCAATGAAAGAGATTCTCGTCAGTCTCTGCATGGGGCTACTTCAATAGGACACAAACCATATCGATACAACTTGGAACTACATTATTCTGCCAAGTTTCAAAGAGCTAGCACAAACCGTGTTTGATTTAGAGTTCCAACTACATGTATCCATATAGGAGAAAACAGAGTGAAACCTAAACATGAAAACGGTTACTGCAAAGGAACGGTTTAACCTAGAAGAACGAAATTTGGTGATCCAAGTGGGATTGGTGTACTGATCATTACCTGCAAGTATCATCAAGATTGGGTGAAAAAATGTTTGCTGAGATTTCAGGAAACTCATAGTTTTTGTAAGCTTGGCAGCCCCTTTCAATGAAAGTGATTCTCGTCAGTCTCTGCTTGGGGCTACTTCAATAGGACACAAACCATACCGATACAACATGGAAGTACATTATTGTGCCAAGTTTCAAAGAACTAGCACAAACCGTGTTTGACTTACAGTTCCAACTACATGTATCCATATAGCAGAAAGCAGAGTGAAACCTAAACATGAAAAAGATTACTGCAAAGGAACGGTTTAACCTAGAAGAACGAAATTTGGTGAGCCAAGTTGGATTGGTGTACTGATCATTACCTGCAAGTATCATCAAGATTGGGTGAAAAAATGTTTGCTGAGATTTCAGGAAACTCGTAGTTTTTTGGAAGCTTGGCAACCCCTTTCAATGAAAGTGATTCTCGTCAGTCTCTGCTTCGGGCTACTTCAATAGGACACAAATGATAGCGATAGAACATTTTAACTACATTATAGTGCCACGTTTCAAAGAGCTAGCACAAACCGTGTTTGATTTAGAGTTCCAACTACATGTATCCATATAGGAGAAAACAGAGTGAACCCTAAATATCCAAACGGTTACTGCAAAGGAACGGTTTAACCTAGAAGAACGAAATTTGGTGTGCCAAGTGGGATTGGTGTAATGATCATTACCTGCAAGTATCATCAAGATTGGGTGAAAAAATGTTTGCTGAGATTTCAGGAAACTCGTAGTTTTTTGGAAGCTTGGCAACCCCTTTCAATGAAAGTGATTCTCGTCAGTCTCTGCTTGGGGCTACTTCAATAGGACACAAACCATAGCGAAAGAACTTGCAACCACATTATTGTGCCAAGTTTCAAATAGCTAGCACAAACCGTGTTTGATTTAGAGTTCCAAATACATGTATCCATATAGGAGAAAACAGAGTAAAACCTAAACATGAAAACGGTTACTGCAAAGGAACGGTTTAACCTAGAAGAACGAAATTTGGTGAGCCAAGTTGGATTGGTGTACTGATCATTACCTGCAAGTATCATCAAGATTGGGTGAAAAAATGTTTGCTGAGATTTCAGGAAACTCGTAGTTTTTTGGAAGCTTGGCAACCCCTTTCAATGAAAGTGATTCTCGTCAGTCTCTGCTTGGGGCTACTTCAATAGGACACAAACCATAGCGAAAGAACTTGGAACTACATTATTGTGCCAAGTTTCAAAGAGCTAGCACAAACCATGTTTGATTTAGAGTTCCAACTACATGTATCCATATTGGAGAAAACAGAGTGAAACCTAAAGATGAAAACGATTACTGCAAAGGAAGGGTTTAACCTAGAAGAACGAAATTTGGTGAGCCAAGTGGGATTGGTGTACTGATGATTACCTGCCAGTATCATCAATATTGGGTTAAAAAATGTTTGCTGAGATTTCAGGAAACTTGTAGTTTTTTGGAAGATTGGCAACCCCTTTCAATGAAAGTGATTCTCGTCAGTCTCTGATTGGGGCTACTTCCATAGGACACAAACCATATCGATAGAACTTGGAACTACATTATTCTGCCAAGATTCAAAAAGCTAGCACAAACCGTATTTGATTTAGAGTTCCAACTACATGTACCCATATTGGAGAAAACAGAGTGAAACCTAAACATGAAAACGGTTACTGTAAAGGAACGGTTTAACCTAGAAGAACGAAATTTGCTGAGCCAAGTGGGACTGGTGTACTGATCATTACCTGCCAGTATCATCAAGATTGGGTGAAAAAATGTTTGGTGAGATTTCAGGAAACTTGTAGTTTCTTGGAAGCTTGGCAACCCCTTTCAATAAAGTGATTCTACTCAGTCTCTGCTTGGGGCTACTTCCATAGGACACAAACCATAGCGATAGAACTTGGAACTACAGTATTCTGCCATGTTTCAAAGAGCTAGCACAAATCGTGTTTGATTTAGAGTTCCAACTACATGTATCCATATAGGAGAAAACAGAGTGAAAGCTAAACATGAAAACGGTTCCTGGAAAGGAACGGTTTAACCTAGAAGAACGAAATTTGGTGTGCCAAGTGGGATTTGTGTACTGATCATTACCTGCAAGTATCATCAAGATTGGGTGAAAAAATGTTTGCTGAGATTTCTGGAAACTCGTAGTTTTTTGGAAGCTTGGCAACCCCTTTCAATGAAAGTGATTCTCGTCAGTCTCTGCTTTGGGATACTTCAATAGGACACAAACCATAGCGATAGAACTTGGAACTACATTATTGTGCCAAGTTTCAAAGAGCTAGCATAAACTGTGTTTGATTTAGAGTTCCAACTACATGTATCCATATAGGAGAAAACAGAGTGAAACCTAAACATGAAAATGGTTACTGCAAAGGAACGGTTTAACATACAAGAACAAAATTTGGTGAGCCACGTGGGACTGGTGTACTGATCATTACCTGCAAGTATCTTCAAGATTGGGTGCAAAAATGTTTGCTGAATTTTCAGGAAACTCGTAGTTTTTTGGAAGCTTGGCAGCCCCTTTCAATGAGAGTGATTCTCGACAGTCTCTGCTTGGGGCTACTTCAATAGGACACAAACCATAGCGATAGAACTTGGAACTACATTATTGTGCCAAGTTTCAAGAAGCTAGCACAAATCGTGTTTGACTTAGAGTTCCAACTACATGTATCCATATAGGAGAAAACAGAGTGAAACCTAAATATGAAAACGGTTACTACAAAGGAACGGTTTAACCTAGAAGAACGAAATTTGGTGAGCCAAGTGGGATTGGTGTACTGATCATTACCTGCAAGTATCATCAAGATTGGGTGAAAAATTTTTTGCTGAGATTTCAGGAAACTCGTAGTTTTTTGGAAGCTTGGCAACCCATTTCAATGAAAGTGATTCTCGTCAGTCTCTGCTTGGGGCTACTTCAATAGGACACAAACCATAGCGATAGAACTTGAAACTACATTATTGTGCCATGTTTCAAAGAGCTAGCACAAAACGTGTTTGATTTAGAGTTCCAACTACATGTGTCCATATAGGAGAAAACAGAGTGAAACCTAAACATGAAAACGGTTACTGCAAAGGAACGGTTTAACCTAGAAGAACGAAATTTGGTGAGCCAATTGGGATTGTTGTACTGATCATTACCTGCATGTATCATCACGATTGGGTGAAAAAAATGTTTGCTGAGATTTCAGGAAACTCGTAGTTTTTTGGAAGCTTGGCAACCCCTTTCAATGAACGTGATTCTCGTCAGTCTCTGCTTGGGGCTACTTCAATAGGACACAAACGATAGTAATAGAACATTTTAACTACATTATTGTGCCACGTTTCAAAGAGCTAGCACACACCGTGTTTGATTTAGAGTTCCAACTACATGTATCCATATAGGAGAAAACAGAGTGAAACCTAAACATGAAAACGGTTACTGCAAAGGAACGGTTTAACCTAGAAGAACGAAATTTGGTGTGCCAAGTGGGATTGGTGTAATGATTATTACCTGCAAGTATCATCAAGATTGGGTGAAAAAATGTTTGCTGAGTTATCAGGAAACTCGTAGTTTTTTGGAAGCTTGGCAACCCCTTTCAATGAAAGTGATTCTCGTCAGTCTCTGCTTGGGGCTACTTCAATAGGACACAAACCATAGCGATAGAACTTGCAACTACATTATTGTGCCAAGTTTCAAAGTGCTAGCAGAAACCGTGTTTGATTTATTTTTTTTTTTTTTTATTTTTTAACTTTTTATTTTGATATAATTTGAGTTGCACAAAAACATACAATGATGAATACAGACTTTGCATAGATCCTTCACCCTTAGTCCCCAAATGTTAACATTTTATCATATTGCTTTATTGTTTTCCTTCTTTCTATTTTATCCAAATTACCTCAATGTAGCCGCATGCATAATGTCTCTTTACCCCTAAATATGTCAGCACGTATTTTCTAGAAAACAAAGTCACTCTCTCACATACTGATAGCCTAACTGTCAACATCAGGAAATTAAAAGTGATTCAGTATTATTATTTATTTATTTATTTTTTTTTCTTGTTTTTTTTTTTTATTGGTCGTTCATAACATTACATAGTTCTTAATACATCATATTACACGGTTTGATTCAAGTGGATTATGAACTCCCGCTTTTACCCCGTATACAAATTGCTGTATCACATCAGTTACCCTTCCATTGATTGACATATTGCCTTTCTAGTGTCTGATGTATTCTGCTGTCTGTCCTATTGTCTACTATCCCCCCTCCCCTCCCCTCCCCTCCCCTCCCCTTTTCTCTCTCTACCCCTTCTACTGTAAATCATGTCTTCCATTTGTATTCTCTTGACTTACCCCTCCTTACCTCTTATATGACATTTTGTATAACCCTGAGGATCGCCTTCCATTTCCGTGTTTGATTTAGAGTTCCAACTACATGTATCCATATAGGAGAAAACAGAGTGAAACCTAAATATCCAAACTGTTACTGCAAAGGAACGGTTTAACCTAGAAGAACGAAATTTGGTGTGCCAAGTGGGATTGGTGTAATGATTATTACCTGCAAGTATCATCAAGATTGGGTGAAAAAATGTTTGCTGAGATTTCAGGAAACTCGTAGTTTTTTGGAAGCTTGGCAACCCCTTTCAATGAAAGTGATTCTCGTCAGTCTCTGCTTGGGGCTACTTCAATAGGACACAAACCATAGCGATAGAACTTGAAACTACATTATTGTGCCAAGTTTCAAAGAGCTAGCACAAACCGTGTTTGATTTAGAGTTCCAACTACATGTATCCATATAGGAGAAAACAGAGTGAAACCTAAACATAAAAACGGTTACTGCAAAGGAACGGTTTAACCTAGAAGAACGAAATTTGGTGAGCCAAGTTGGATTGGTGTACTGATCATTACCTGCAAGTATCATTAAGATTGGGTGAAAAAATGTTTGCTGAGATTTCAGGAAACTCGTAGTTTTTTGGAAGCTTGGCAACCCCTTTCAATCAAAGTGATTCTCGTCAGTCTCTGCTTGGGGCTACTTCAATAGGACACAAACCATAGCGAAAGAACTTGGAACTACATTATTGTGCCAAGTTTCAAAGAGCTAGCACAAACCATGTTTGATTTAGAGTTCCAACTACATGTATCCATATTGGAGAAAACAGAGTGAAACCTAAACATGAAAACGGTTACTGCAAAGGAACGGTTTAACCTAGAAGAACGAAATTTGGTGTGCCAAGTGGGACTGGTGTACTGATCATTACCTGCCAGTATCATCAACATTGGGTGAAAAATGTTTGCTGAGATTTCAGGAAACTTGTAGTTTTTTGGAAGCTTGGCAACCCCTTTCAATAAAGTGATTCTACTCAGTCTCTGCTTGGGGCTACTTCCATAGGACACAAACCATAGCGATAGAACTTGGAACTACAGTATTCTGCCATGTTTCAAAGAGCTAGCACAAATCGTGTTTGATTTAGAGTTCCAACTACATGTATCCATATAGGAGAAAACAGAGTGAAACCTAAACATGAAAACGGTTCCTGGAAAGGAACGGTTTAACCTAGAAGAACGAAATTTGGTGTGCCAAGTGGGATTTGTGTACTGATCATTACCTGCAAGTATCATCAAGATTGGGTGAAAAAATGTTTGCTGAGATTTCAGGAAACTCGTAGTTTTTTGGAAGCTTGGCAACCCCTTTCAATGAAAGTGATTCTCGTCAGTCTCTGCTTCGGGATACTTCAATAGGACACAAACCATAGCGATAGAACTTGGAACTACATTATTGTGCCAAGTTTCAAAGAGCTAGCATAAACTGTGTTTGATTTAGAGTTCCAACTACATGTATCCATATAGGAGAAAACAGAGTGAAACCTAAACATGAAAATGGTTACTGCAAAGGAACGGTTTAACATACAAGAACAAAATTTGGTGAGCCACGTGGGACTGGTGTACTGATCATTACCTGCAAGTATCATCAAGATTGGGTACAAAAATGTTTGCTGAATTTTCAGGAAACTCGTAGTTTTTTGTAAGCTTGGCAGCCCCTTTCAATGAGAGTGATTCTCGACAGTCTCTGCTTGGGGCTACTTCAATAGGACACAAACCATAGCGATAGAACTTGGAACTACATTATTGTGCCAAGTTTCAAGAAGCTAGCACAAATCGTGTTTGACTTAGAGTTCCAACTACATGTATCCATATAGGAGAAAACAGAGTGAAACCTAAATATGAAAACGGTTACTACAAAGGAACGGTTTAACCTAGAAGAAAGAAATTTGGTGAGCCAAGTGGGATTGGTGTACTGATCATTACCTGCAAGTATCATCAAGATTGGGTGAAAAATTTTTTGCTGAGATTTCAGGAAACTCGTAGTTTTTTGGAAGCTTGGCAACCCTTTTCAATGAAAGTGATTCTCGTCAGTCTCTGCTTGGGACTACTTCAATAGGACACAAACCATAGTGATAGAACTTGGAACTACATTATTGTGCCAAGTTTCAAAGAGCTAGCACAAACCGTGTTTGATTTAGAGTTCCAACTACATGTATCCATATAGGAGAAAACAGAGTGAAACCTAAACATGAAAACGGTTACTGCAAAGGAACGGTTTAATCTAGAAGAACGAAATTTGGTGAGCCAAGTGGGACTGGTGTACTGATCATTACCTGCAAGTATCATCAAGATTGGGTGAAAAAATGTTTGCTGAGATTTCAGGAAACTCGTAGTTTTTTGGAAGCTTGGCAACCCCTTTCAATGAAAGTGATTCTCGTCAGTCTCTGCTTGGGGCTACTTCAATAGGACACAAACCATAGCGATAGAACTTGAAACTACATTATTGTGCCATGTTTCAAAGAGCTAGCACAAAACGTGTTTGATTTAGAGTTCCAACTACATGTGTCCATATAGGAGAAAACAGAGTGAAACCTAAACATGAAAACGGTTACTGCAAAGGAACGGTTTAACCTAGAAGAACGAAATTTGGTGAGCCAATTGGGATTGTTGTACTGATCATTACCTGCATGTATCATCACGATTGGGTGAAAAAATGTTTGCTGAGATTTCAGGAAACTCGTAGTTTTTTGGAAGCTTGGCAACCCCTTTCAATGAACGTGATTCTCGTCAGTCTCTGCTTGGGGCTACTTCAATAGGACACAAACGATAGTAATAGAACATTTTAACTACATTATTGTGCCACGTTTCAAAGAGCTAGCACACACCGTGTTTGATTTAGAGTTACAACTACATGTTTCCATATAGGAGAAAACAGAGTGAAACCTAAACATGAAAACGGTTACTGCAAAGGAACGGTATAACCTAGAAGAACGAAATTTGGTGTGCCAATGGGATTGGTGTAATGATTATGACCTGCAAGTATCATCAAGATTGGGTGAAAAAATGTTTGCTGAGTTATCAGGAAACTCGTAGTTTTTTGGAATCTTGGCAACCCCTTTCAATGAAAGTGATTCTCGTCAGTCTCTGCTTGGGGCTACTTCAATAGGACACAAACCATAGCGATAGAACTTGCAACTACATTATTGTGCCAAGTTTCAAAGTGCTAGCAGAAACCGTGTTTGATTTAGAGTTCCAACTACATGTATCCATATAGGAGAAAACAGAGTGAAACCTAAATATCCAAACTGTTACTGCAAAGGAACGGTTTAACCTAGAAGAACGAAATTTGGTGTGCCAAGTGGGATTGGTGTAATGATTATTACCTGCAAGTATCATCAAGATTGGGTGAAAAAATGTTTGCTGAGATTTCAGGAAACTCGTAGTTTTTTGGAAGCTTGGCAACCCCTTTCAATGAAAGTGATTCTCGTCAGTCTCTGCTTGGGGCTACTTCAATAGGACACAAACCATAGCGATAGAACTTGCAACTACATTATTGTGCCAAGTTTCAAAGAGCTAGCACAAACCGTGTTTGATTTAGAGTTCCAACTACATGTATCCATATAGGAGAAAACAGAGTGAAACCTAAACATAAAAACGGTTACTGCAAAGGAACGGTTTAACCTAGAAGAACGAAATTTGGTGAGCCAAGTTGGATTGGTGTACTGATCATTACCTGCAAGTATCATTAAGATTGGGTGAAAAAATGTTTGCTGAGATTTCAGGAAACTCGTAGTTTTTTGGAAGCTTGGCAACCCCTTTCAATGAAAGTGATTCTCGTCAGTCTCTGCTTGGGGCTACTTCAATAGGACACAAACCATAGCGAAAGAACTTGGAACTACATTATTGTGCCAAGTTTCAAAGAGCTAGCACAAACCATGTTTGATTTAGAGTTCCAACTACATGTATCCATATTGGAGAAAACAGAGTGAAACCTAAACATGAAAACGGTTACTGCAAAGGAACGGTTTAACCTAGAAGAACGAAATTTGGTGTGCCAAGTGGGATTGGTGTAATGATTATTACATGCAAGTATCATCAAGATTGGTTGAAAAAATGTTTGCTGAGTTATCAGGAAACTCGTAGTTTTTTGGAAGCTTGGAAACCCCTTTCAATGAAAGTGATTCTCGTCAGTCTCTGCTTGGGCCTACTTCAATAGGACACAAACCATAGCGATAGAACTTGCAACTACATTATTGTGCCAAGTTTCAAAGAGCTAGCACAAACCGTGTTTGATTTAGAGTTCCAACTACATGTATCCATATAGGAGAAAACAGAGTGAAACCTAAACATAAAAACGGTTACTGCAAAGGAACGGTTTAACCTAGAAGAACGAAATTTGGTGAGCCAAGTTGGATTCGTGTACTGATCATTACCTGCAAGTATCATTAAGATTGGGTGAAAAAATGTTTGATGAGATTTCAGGAAACTCGTAGTTTTTTGGAAGCTTGGCAACCCCTTTCAATGAAAGTGATTCTCGTCAGTCTCTGCTTGGGGCTACTTCAATAGGACACAAACCATAGCGATAGAACTTGCAACTACATTATTGTGCCAAGCTAGCACAAACCGTGTTTGATTTAGAGTTCCAACTACATGTATCCATATAGGAGAAAACAGAGTGAAACCTAAACATAAAAACGGTTACTGCAAAGGAACGGTTTAACCTAGAAGAACGAAATTTGGTGAGCCAAGTTGGATTCGTGTACTGATCATTACCTGCAAGTATCATTAAGATTGGGTGAAAAAATGTTTGCCTGAGCTTTCCTAGGAAAAAGGAAACTCGTAGTTTTTTGGAAGCTTGGCAACCCCTTTCAATGAAAGTGATTCTCGTCAGTCTCTGCTTGGGGCTACTTCAATAGGACACAAACCATAGCGATAGAACTTGAAACTACATTATTGTGCCATGTTTCAAAGAGCTAGCACAAAACGTGTTTGATTTAGAGTTCCAACTACATGTGTCCATATAGGAGAAAACAGAGTGAAACCTAAACATGAAAACGGTTACTGCAAAGGAACGGTTTAACCTAGAAGAACGAAATTTGGTGAGCCAATTGGGATTGTTGTACTGATCATTACCTGCATGTATCATCACGATTGGGTGAAAAAATGTTTGCTGGGATTTCAGGAAACTCGTAGTTTTTTGGAAGCTTGGCAACCCCTTTCAATGAACGTGATTCTCGTCAGTCTCTGCTTGGGGCTACTTCAATAGGACACAAACGATAGTAATAGAACATTTTAACTACATTATTGTGCCACGTTTCAAAGAGCTAGCACACACCGTGTTTGATTTAGAGTTCCAACTACATGTATCCATATAGGAGAAAACAGAGTGAAACCTAAACATGAAAACGGTTACTGCAAAGGAACGGTTTAACCTAGAAGAACGAAATTTGGTGTGCCAAGTGGGATTGGTGTAATGATTATTACCTGCAAGTATCATCAAGATTGGGTGAAAAAATGTTTGCTGAGTTATCAGGAAACTCGTAGTTTTTTGGAAGCGTGGCAACCCCTTTCAATCAAAGTGATTCTTGTCAGTCTCTGCTTGCGGCTACTTCAATAGGACACAAACGATAGCGATAGAACTTGGAACTACATTATTGTGCCAAGTTTCAAAGAGCTAGCACAAACCGTGTTTGATTTAGAGTCCCAAATACATGTATCCATATAGGAGAAAACAGAGTGAAACCTAAATATGAAAATGGTTACTGCAAACGAACGGTTTAAACTAGAAGAACGAAATTTGGTGAGCCACGTGGGACTGGTGTACTGATCATTACCTGTCAGTATCATCACGATTGGGTCCAAAAATGTTTCCTGAGATTTCAGGAAACTCATAGTTTTTGTAAGCTTGGCAGCCCCTTTCAATGAAAGTGATTCTCGTCAGTCTCTGCTTGGGGCTACTTCAATAGGACACAAACCATACCGATACAACATGGAAGTACATTATTGTGCCAAGTTTCAAAGAACTAGCACAAACCGTGTTTGACTTACAGTTCCAACTACATGTATCCATATAGCAGAAAGCAGAGTGAAACCTAAACATGAAAAAGATTACTGCAAAGGAACGGTTTAACCTAGAAGAACGAAATTTGGTGAGCCAAGTTGGATTGGTGTACTGATCATTACCTGCAAGTATCATCAAGATTGGGTGAAAAAATGTTTGCTGAGATTTCAGGAAACTCGTAGTTTTTTGGAAGCTTGGCAACCCCTTTCAATGAAAGTGATTCTCGTCAGTCTCTGCTTCGGGCTACTTCAATAGGACACAAATGATAGCGATAGAACATTTTAACTACATTATTGTGCCACGTTTCAAAGAGCTAGCACAAACCGTGTTTGATTTAGAGTTCCAACTACATGTATCCATATAGGAGAAAACAGAGTGAACCCTAAATATCCAAACGGTTACTGCAAAGGAACGGTTTAACCTAGAAGAACGAAATTTGGTGTGCCAAGTGGGATTGGTGTAATGATCATTACCTGCAAATATCATCAAGATTGGGTGAAAAAATGTTTGCTGAGATTTCAGGAAACTCGTAGTTTTTTGGAAGCTTGGCAACCCCTTTCAATGAAAGTGATTCTCGTCAGTCTCTGCTTCGGGATACTTCAATAGGACACAAACCATAGCGATAGAACTTGCAACTACATTATTGTGCCAAGTTTCAAATAGCTAGCACAAACCGTGTTTGATTTAGAGTTCCAAATACATGTATCCATATAGGAGAAAACAGAGTAAAACCTAAACATGAAAACGGTTACTGCAAAGGAACGGTTTAACCTAGAAGAACGAAATTTGGTGAGCCAAGTTGGATTGGTGTACTGATCATTACCTGCAAGTATCATCAAGATTGGGTGAAAAAATGTTTGCTGAGATTTCAGGAAACTCGTAGTTTTTTGGAAGCTTGGCAACCCCTTTCAATGAAAGTGATTCTCGTCAGTCTCTCTCTGCTTGGGGCTACTTCAATAGGACACAAACCATAGCGAAAGAACTTGGAACTACATTATTGTGCCAAGTTTCAAAGAGCTAGCACAAACCATGTTTGATTTAGAGTTCCAACTACATGTATCCATATTGGAGAAAACAGAGTGAAACCTAAAGATGAAAACGGTTACTGCAAAGGAACGGTTTAACCTAGAAGAACGAAATTTGGTGAGCCAAGTGGGATTGGTGTACTGATGATTACCTGCCAGTATCATCAATATTGGGTTAAAAAATGTTTGCTGAGATTTCAGGAAACTTGTAGTTTTTTGGAAGCTTGGCAACCCCTTTCAATGAAAGTGATTCTCGTCAGTCTCTGATTGGGGCTACTTCCATAGGACACAAACCATATCGATAGAACTTGGAACTACATTATTCTGCCAAGATTCAAAAAGCTAGCACAAACCGTATTTGATTTAGAGTTCCAACTACATGTATCCATATAGGAGAAAACAGAGTGAACCCTAAATATCCAAACGGTTACTGCAAAGGAACGGTTTAACCTAGAAGAACGAAATTTGGTGTGCCAAGTGGGATTTGTGTACTGATCATTACCTGCAAGTATCATCAAGATTGGGTGAAAAAATGTTTGCTGAGATTTCAGGAAACTCGTAGTTTTTTGGAAGCTTGGCAACCCCTTTCAATGAAAGTGATTCTCGTCAGTCTCTGCTTCGGGATACTTCAATAGGACACAAACCATAGCGATAGAACTTGGAACTACATTATTGTGGCAAGTTTCAAAGAGCTAGCATAAACTGTGTTTGATTTAGAGTTCCAACTACATGTATCCATATAGGAGAAAACAGAGTGAAACCTAAACATGAAAATGGTTACTGCAAAGGAACGGTTTAACATACAAGAACAAAATTTGGTGAGCCACGTGGGACTGGTGTACTGATCATTACCTGCAAGTATCATCAAGATTGGGTGCAAAAATGTTTGCTGAATTTTCAGGAAACTCGTAGTTTTTTGTAAGCTTGGCAGCCCCTTTCAATGAGAGTGATTCTCGACAGTCTCTGCTTGGGGCTACTTCAATAGGACACAAACCATAGCAATAGAACTTGGAACTACATTATTGTGCCAAGTTTCAAGAAGCTAGCACAAATCGTGTTTGACTTAGAGTTCCAACTACATGTATCCATATAGGAGAAAACAGAGTGAAACCTAAATATGAAAACGGTTACTACAAAGGAACGGTTTAACCTAGAAGAAAGAAATTTGGTGAGCCAAGTGGGATTGGTGTACTGATCATTACCTGCAAGTATCATCAAGATTGGGGTGAAAAATTTTTTGCTGAGATTTCAGGAAACTCGTAGTTTTTTGGAAGCTTGGCAACCCTTTTCAATGAAAGTGATTCTCGTCAGTCTCTGCTTGGGACTACTTCAATAGGACACAAACCATAGTGATAGAACTTGGAACTACATTATTGTGCCAAGTTTAAAAGAGCTAGCACAAACCGTGTTTGATTTAGAGTTCCAACTACATGTATCCATATAGGAGAAAACAGAGTGAAACCTAAACATGAAAACGGTTACTGCAAAGGAACGGTTTAATCTAGAAGAACGAAATTTGGTGAGCCAAGTGGGATTGGTGTACTTATCATTACCTGCAAGTATCATCAAGATTGGGTGAAAAAATGTTTGCTGAGATTTCAGGAAACTCGTAGTTTTTTGGAAGCTTGGCAACCCCTTTCAATGAAAGTGATTCTCGTCATTCTCTGCTTGGGCTACTTCAATAGGACACAAACCATAGCGAAAGAACTTGGAACTACATTATTGTGCCAAGTTTCAAAGAGCTAGCACAAACCGTGTTTGATTTAGAGTTCCAACTACATGTATCCATATAGGGGAAAACAGAGTGAAACCTAAAGATGAAAACGGTTACCGCAAAGGAACGGTTTAACCTAGAAGAAAGAAATTTGGTGAGCCAAGTGGGATTGGTGTACTGATCATTACCTGCAAGTATCATCAAGATTGGGTGAAAAATTTTTTTGCTGAGATTTCAGGAAACTCGTAGTTTTTTGGAAGTTTGGAAACCCCTTTCAATTAAAGTGATTCTCGTCAGTCTCTGATTGGGGCTAATTCAATGGGACACAAAGCATAGCGATAGAACTTGGAACTACATTATTTTGCCAGTTTCAAAGAGCTAGCATAAACTGTATTTGATTTTGGGTTCCAACTACATGTATCCATATAGGAGAAAACAGAGTGAAACCTAAACATGAAAACGGTTACTGCAAAGGAACGGTTTAAACTACAAGAACAAAATTTGGTGAGCCACGTGGGACTGGTGTACTGATGATTACCTGCAAGTATCATCAGGATTGGGTGCAAAAATGTTTGCTGAATTTTCAGGAAACTCGTAGTTTTTTGTAAGCTTGGCAGCCCATTTCAATGAAAGTGATTCTCGACAGTCTCTGCTTGGGGCTACTTCAATAGGACACAAACCATAGCGATAGAACTTGGAACTACATTTTTGTGCCAAGTTTCAAAAAGCTAGCACAAATCGTGTTTGATTTAGAGTTCCAACTACATGTATCCATATAGGAGAAAGCAGAGTGAAACCTAAACATGAAAACGGTTACTGCAAAGGAACGGTTTAACCTAGAAGAACAAAATTTGGTGAGCCAAGTTGGATTGGTGTACTGATCATTACCTGCAAGTATCATCAAGATTGGGTGAAAAAAGGTTTGCTGAGATTTCAGGAAACTCATAGTTTTTGTAAGCTTGGCAGCCCCTTTCAATGAAAGTGATTCTCGTCAGTCTCTGCTTGGGGCTACTTCAATAGGACACAAACCATACCGATACAACTTGGAAGTACATTATTGTGCCAAGTTTCAAAGAGCTAGCACAAACCGTGTTTGATTTAGAGTTCCAACTACATGTATCCATATAGGAGAAAACAGAGTGAAACCTAAACATGAAAACGGTTACTGGAAAGTAACGGTTTAACCTAGAAGAACGAAATTTGGTGAGCCAAGTGGGATTGGTGTACTGATCATTACCTGCAAGTATCATCAAGATTGGGTGAAAAAATGTTTGCTGAGATTTCAGGAAACTCGTAGTTTTTTGTAAGCTTGGCAACTCCTATCAATGAAAGTGATTCTCGTCAGTCTCTGCTTGGGGCTACTTCAATTCGACACAAACCATACTGATACAACTTGGAAGTACATTATTGTGCCAAGTTTCAAAGAACTAGCACAAGCCGTGTTTGATTTACAGTTCCACCTACATGTATCCATATAGCAGAAAGCAGAGTGAAACCTAAACATGAAAACGGTTACTGCAAAGGAACGGTTTAACCTAGAAGAACGAAATTTGGTGAGCCAAGTTGGATTGGTGTACTGATGATTACCTGCAAGTATCATCAAGATTGGGTGAAAAAATGTTTGCTGAGATTTCAGGAAACTCGTAGTTTTTTGGAAGCTTGGCAACCCCTTTCAATTAAAGTGATCCTCGTCAGTCTCTGCTTGCGGCTACTTCAATAGGACACAAACGATAGCGATAGAACTTGGAACTACATTATTGTGCCAAGTTTCAAAGAGCTAGCACAAACCGTGTTTGATTTAGAGTTCCAACTACATGTATCCATATAGGAGAAAACAGAGTGAAACCTAAACATGACAACGGTTACTGCAAAGGAACGGTTTAACCTAGAAGAACGAAATTTGGTGAGCCAAGTGGGATTGGTGTACTGATCATTACCTGCAAGTATCATCAAGATTGGGTGAAAAAATGTTTGCTGAGATTTCAGGAAACTCGTAGTTTTTTTGGAAGCTTGGCAACCCCTTTCAATGAAAGTGATTCTCGTCAGTCTCTGCTTGGGGCTACTTCAAAAGGACACAAACCATAGCGAAAGAACTTGGAACTACAATATTGTGCCAAGTTTCAAAGAGCCAGCACAAACAGTGTTTGATTTAGAGTTCCAACTACATGTATCCATATAGGAGAAAACAGAGTAAAACCTAAACATGAAAACAGTTACTGCAAAGGAACGGTTTAACCTAGAAGAACGAAATTTGGTGAGCCAAGTTGGATTGGTGTACTGATCATTACCTGCAAGTATCATCAAGATTGGGTGAAAAAATGTTTGCTGAGATTTCAGGAAACTCGTAGTTTTTTGGAAGCTTGGCAACCCCTTTCAATGAAAGTGATTCTCGTCAGTCTCTGCTTGGGGCTACTTCAATAGGACACAAACCATAGCGAAAGAACTTGGAACTACATTATTGTGCCAAGTTTCAAAGAGCTAGCACAAACCATGTTTGATTTAGAGTTCCAACTACATGTATCCATATTGGAGAAAACAGAGTGAAACCTAAAGATGAAAACGGTTACTGCAAAGGAACGGTTTAACCTAGAAGAACGAAATTTGGTGAGCCAAGTGGGATTGGTGTACTGATGATTACCTGCCAGTATCATCAATATTGGGTTAAAAAATGTTTGCTGAGATTTCAGGAAACTTGTAGTTTTTTGGAAGCTTGGCATCCCCTTTCAATGAAAGTGATTCTCGTCAGTCTCTGATTGGGGCTACTTCCATAGGACACAAACCATATCGATAGAACTTGGAACTACATTATTCTGCCAAGATTCAAAAAGCTAGCACAAACCGTATTTGATTTAGAGTTCCAACTACATGTACCCATATTGGAGAAAACAGAGTGAAACCTAAACATGAAAACGGTTACTGCAAAGGAACGGTTTAACCTAGAAGAACGAAATTTGCTGAGCCAAGTGGGACTGGTGTACTGATCATTACCTGCCAGTATCATCAAGATTGGGTGAAAAAATGTTTGCTGAGATTTCAGGAAACTTGTAGTTTTTTGGAAGCTTGGCAACCCCTTTCAATAAAGTGATTCTACTCAGTCTCTGCTTGGGGCTACTTCCATAGGACACAAACCATAGCGATAGAACTTGGAACTACAGTATTATGCCATGTTTCAAAGAGCTAGCCACAAATCGTGTTTGATTTAGAGTTCCAACTACATGTATCCATATAGGAGAAAACAGAGTGAAACCTAAACATGAAAACGGTTCCTGGAAAGGAACGGTTTAACCTAGAAGAACGAAATTTGGTGTGCCAAGTGGGATTTGTGTACTGATCATTACCTGCAAGTATCATCAAGATTGGGTGAAAAAATGTTTGCTGAGATTTCAGGAAACTCGTAGTTTTTTGGAAGCTTGGCAACCCCTTTCAATGAAAGTGATTCTCGTCAGTCTCTGCTTCGGGATACTTCAATAGGACACAAACCATAGCGATAGAACTTGGAACTACATTATTGTGCCAAGTTTCAAAGAGCTAGCATAAACTGTGTTTGATTTAGTGTTCCAACTACATGTATCCATATAGGAGAAAACAGAGTGAAACCTAAACATGAAAATGGTTACTGCAAAGGAACGGTTTAACATACAAGAACAAAATTTGGTGAGCCACGTGGGACTGGTGTACTGATCATTACCTGCAAGTATCATCAAGATTGGGTGCAAAAATGTTTGCTGAATTTTCAGGAAACTCGTAGTTTTTTGTAAGCTTGGCAGCCCCTTTCAATGAGAGTGATTCTCGACAGTCTCTGCTTGGGGCTACTTCAATAGGACACAAACCATAGCAATAGAACTTGGAACTACATTATTGTGCCAAGTTTCAAGAAGCTAGCACAAATCGTGTTTGACTTAGAGTTCCAACTACATGTATCCATATAGGAGAAAACAGAGTGAAACCTAAATATGAAAACGGTTACTACAAAGGAACGGTTTAACCTAGAAGAAAGAAATTTGGTGAGCCAAGTGGGATTGGTGTACTGATCATTACCTGCAAGTATCATCAAGATTGGGTGAAAAATTTTTTGCTGAGATTTCAGGAAACTCGTAGTTTTTTGGAAGCTTGGCAACCCTTTTCAATGAAAGTGATTCTCGTCAGTCTCTGCTTGGGACTACTTCAATAGGACACAAACCATAGTGATAGATCTTGGAACTACATTATTGTGCCAAGTTTAAAAGAGCTAGCACAAACCGTGTTTGATTTAGAGTTCCAACTACATGTGTCCATATAGGAGAAAACAGAGTGAAACCTAAACATGAAAACGGTTACTGCAAAGGAACGGTTTAATCTAGAAGAACGAAATTTGGTGAGCCAAGTGGGATTGGTGTACTGATCATTACCTGCAAGTATCATCAAGATTGGGTGAAAAAATGTTTGCTGAGATTTCAGGAAACTCGTAGTTTTTTGGAAGCTTGGCAACCCCTTTCAATGAAAGTGATTCTCGTCAATCTCTGCTTGGGGCTACTTCAATAGGACACAAACCATAGCGAAAGAACTTGGAACTACATTATTGTGCCAAGTTTCAAAGAGCTAGCACAAACCGTGTTTGATTTAGAGTTCCAACTACATGTATCCATATAGGGGAAAACAGAGTGAAACCTAAAGATGAAAACGGTTACCGCAAAGGAACGGTTTTAACCTAGAAGAAAGAAATTTGGTGAGCCAAGTGGGATTGGTGTACTGATCATTACCTGCAAGTATCATCAAGATTGGGTGAAAAATTTTTTGCTGAGATTTCAGGAAACTCGTAGTTTTTTGGAAGTTTGGAAACCCCTTTCAATTAAAGTGATTCTCGTCAGTCTCTGATTGGGGCTAATTCAATGGGACACAAAGCATAGCGATAGAACTTGGAACTACATTATTTTGCCAAGTTTCAAAGAGCTAGCATAAACTGTATTTGATTTTGGGTTCCAACTACATGTATCCATATAGGAGAAAACAGAGTGAAACCTAAACATGAAAACGGTTACTGCAAAGGAACGGTTTAAACTACAAGAACAAAATTTGGTGAGCCACGTGGGACTGGTGTACTGATGATTACCTGCAAGTATCATCAGGATTGGGTGCAAAAATGTTTGCTGAATTTTCAGGAAACTCGTAGTTTTTTGTAAGCTTGGCAGCCATTTCAATGAAAGTGATTCTCGACAGTCTCTGCTTGGGGCTACTTCAATAGGACACAAACCATACCGATACAACTTGGAAGTACATTATTGTGCCAAGTTTCAAAGAGCTAGCACAAACCGTGTTTGATTTAGAGTTCCAACTACATGTATCCATATAGGAGAAAACAGAGTGAAACCTAAACATGAAAACGGTTACTGGAAAGTAACGGTTTAACCTAGAAGAACGAAATTTGGTGAGCCAAGTGGGATTGGTGTACTGATCATTACCTGCAAGTATCATCAAGATTGGGTGAAAAAATGTTTGCTGAGATTTCAGGAAACTCGTAGTTTTTTGTAAGCTTGGCAACTCCTTTCAATGAAAGTGATTCTCGTCAGTCTCTGCTTGGGGCTACTTCAATTCGACACAAACCATACTGATACAACTTGGAAGTACATTATTGTGCCAAGTTTCAAAGAACTAGCACAAGCCGTGTTTGATTTACAGTTCCAACTACATGTATCCATATAGCAGAAAGCAGAGTGAAACCTAAACATGAAAACGGTTACTGCAAAGGAACGGTTTAACCTAGAAGAACGAAATTTGGTGAGCCAAGTGGGATTGGTGTACTGATGATTACCTGCAAGTATCATCAAGATTGGGTGAAAAATGTTTGCTGAGATTTCAGGAAACTCGTAGTTTTTTGGAAGCTTGGCAACCCCTTTCAATTAAAGTGATTCTCGTCAGTCTCTGCTTGCGGCTACTTCAATAGGACACAAACGATAGCGATAGAACTTGGAACTACATTATTGTGCCAAGTTTCAAAGAGCTAGCACAAACCGTGTTTGATTTAGAGTTCCAACTACATGTATCCATATATGAGAAAACAGAGTGAAACCTAAACATGACAACGGTTACTGCAAAGGAACGGTTTAACCTAGAAGAACGAAATTTGGTGAGCCAAGTGGGATTGGTGTACTGATCATTACCTGCAAGTATCATCAAGATTGGGTGAAAAATGTTTGCTGAGATTTCAGGAAACTCGTAGTTTTTTGGAAGCTTGGCAACCCCTTTCAATGAAAGTGATTCTCGTCAGTCTCTGCTTGGGGCTACTTCAAAAGGACACAAACCATAGCGAAAGAACTTGGAACTACAATATTGTGCCAAGTTTCAAAGAGCCAGCACAAACAGTGTTTGATTTAGAGTTCCAACTACATGTATCCATATAGGAGAAAACAGAGGGAAACCTAAACATGAAAACGGGTTACTGCAAAGGAACGGTTTAACCTAGAAGAACGAAATTTGGTGAGCCAAGTTGGATTGGTGTACTGATCATTACCTGCAAGTATCATCAAGATTGGGTGAAAAAATGTTTGCTGAGATTTCAGGAAACTCGTAGTTTTTTGGAAGCTTGGCAACCCCTTTCAATGAAAGTGATTCTCGTCAGTCTCTGCTTGGGGCTACTTCAATAGGACACAAACCATAGCGAAAGAACTTGGAACTACATTATTGTGCCAAGTTTCAAAGAGCTAGCACAAACCATGTTTGATTTAGAGTTCCAACTACATGTATCCATATTGGAGAAAACAGAGTGAAACCTAAAGATGAAAACGGTTACTGCAAAGGAACGGTTTAACCTAGAAGAACGAAATTTGGTGAGCCAAGTGGGATTGGTGTACTGATGATTACCTGCCAGTATCATCAATATTGGGTTAAAAAATGTTTGCTGAGATTTCAGGAAACTTGTAGTTTTTTGGAAGCTTGGCAACCCCTTTCAATGAAAGTGATTCTCGTCAGTCTCTGATTGGGGCTACTTCCATAGGACACAAACCATATCGATAGAACTTGGAACTACATTATTCTGCCAAGATTCAAAAAGCTAGCACAAACCGTATTTGATTTAGAGTTCCAACTACATGTACCCATATTGGAGAAAACAGAGTGAAACCTAAACATGAAAACGGTTACTGCAAAGGAACGGTTTAACCTAGAAGAACGAAATTTGCTGAGCCAAGTGGGACTGGTGTACTGATCATTACCTGCCAGTATCATCAACATTGGGTGAAAAAATGTTTGCTGAGATTTCAGGAAACTTGTAGTTTTTTGGAAGCTTGGCAACCCCTTTCAATAAAGTGATTCTACTCAGTCTCTGCTTGGGGCTACTTCCATAGGACACAAACCATAGCGATAGAACTTGGAACTACAGTATTCTGCCATGTTTCAAAGAGCTAGCACAAATCGTGTTTGATTTAGAGTTCCAACTACATGTATCCATATAGGAGAAAACAGAGTGAAACCTAAACATGAAAACGGTTCCTGGAAAGGAACGGTTTAACCTAGAAGAACGAAATTTGGTGTGCCAAGTGGGATTTGTGTACTGATCATTACCTGCAAGTATCATCAAGATTGGGTGAAAAAATGTTTGCTGAGATTTCAGGAAACTCGTAGTTTTTTGGAAGCTTGGCAACCCCTTTCAATGAAAGTGATTCTCGTCAGTCTCTGCTTCGGGATACTTCAATAGGACACAAACCATAGCGATAGAACTTGGAACTACATTATTGTGCCAAGTTTCAAAGAGCTAGCATAAACTGTGTTTGATTTAGAGTTCCAAATACATGTATCCATATAGGAGAAAACAGAGTGAAACCTAAACATGAAAATGGTTACTGCAAAGGAACGGTTTAACATACAAGAACAAAATTTGGTGAGCCACGTGGGAATGGTGTACTGATCATTACCTGCAAGTATCATCAAGATTGGGTGCAAAAATGTTTGCTGAATTTTCAGGAAACTCGTAGTTTTTTGTAAGCTTGGCAGCCCCTTTCAATGAGAGTGATTCTCGACAGTCTCTGCTTGGGGCTACTTCAATAGGACACAAACCATAGCAATAGAACTTGGAACTACATTATTGTGCCAAGTTTCAAGAAGCTAGCACAAATCGTGTTTGACTTAGAGTTCCAACTACATGTATCCATATAGGAGAAAACAGAGTGAAACCTAAATATGAAAACGGTTACTACAAAGGAACGGTTTAACCTAGAAGAAAGAAATTTGGTGAGCCAAGTGGGAATTGGTGTACTGATCATTACCTGGAAGTATCATCAAGATTGGGTGAAAAATTTTTTGCTGAGATTTCAGGAAACTCGTAGTTTTTTGGAAGCTTGGCAACCCTTTTCAATGAAAGTGATTCTCGTCAGTCTCTGCTTGGGACTACTTCAATAGGACACAAACCATAGTGATAGACCTTGGAACTACATTATTGTGCCAAGTTTCAAAGAGCTAGCACAAACCGTGTTTGATTTAGAGTTCCAACTACATGTATCCATATAGGAGAAAACAGAGTGAAACCTAAACATGAAAACGGTTACTGCAAAGGAACGGTTTAATCTAGAAGAACGAAATTTGGTGAGCCAAGTGGGATTGGTGTACTGATCATTACCTGCAAGTATCATCAAGATTGGGTGAAAAAATGTTTGCTGAGATTTCAGGAAACTCGTAGTTTTTTGGAAGCTTGGCAACCCCTTTCAATGAAAGTGATTCTCGTCAGTCTCTGCTTGGGGCTACTTCAATAGGACACAAACCATAGCGATAGAACTTGAAACTACATTATTGTGCCATTTTTCCAAGAGCTAGCACAAAACGTGTTTGATTTAGAGTTCCAACTACATGTGTCCATATAGGAGAAAACAGAGTGAAACCTAAACATGAAAACGGTTACTGCAAAGGAACGGTTTAACCTAGAAGAACGAAATTTGGTGAGCCAATTGGGATTGTTGTACTGATCATTACCTGCATGTATCATCACGATTGGGTGCAAAAATGTTTGCTGAGATTTCAGGAAACTCGTAGTTTTTTGGAAGTTTGGAAACCCCTTTCAATTAAAGTGATTCTCGTCAGTCTCTGATTGGGTCTAATTCAATGGGACACAAAGCATAGCGATAGAACTTGGAACTACATTATTGTGCCAAGTTTCAAAGAGCTAGCAAAAACAAAATTTTAATTTAGAGTTCCAACTACATATATCCATATAGGAGAAAACAGAGTGAAACCTAAACATGAAAACGGTTACTGCAAAGGAACGGTTTAAACTACAAGAACAAAATTTGGTGAACCACGTGGGACTGGTGTACTGATGATTTACCTGCAAGTATCATCAGGATTGGGTGCAAAAATGTTTGCTGAATTTTCAGGAAACTCGTAGTTTTTTGTAAGCTTGGCAGCCCATTTCAATGAAAGTGATTCTCGACAGTCTCTGCTTGGGGCTACTTCAATAGGACACAAACCATAGCGATAGAACTTGGAACTACATTATTGTGCCAAGTTTCAAAAAGCTAGCACAAATCGTGTTTGATTTAGAGTTCCAACTACATGTATCCATATAGGAGAAAGCAGAGTGAAACCTAAACATGAAAACGGTTACTGCAAAGGAACGGTTTAACCTAGAAGAACAAAATTTGGTGAGCCAAGTTGGATTGGTGTACTGATCATTACCTGCATGTATCATCACGATTGGGTGAAAAAATGTTTGCTGAGATTTCAGGAAACTCGTAGTTTTTTGGAAGCTTGGCAACCCCTTTCAATGAACTTGATTCTCGTCAGTCTCTGCTTGGGGCTACTTCAATAGGACACAAACGATAGTAATAGAACATTTTAACTACATTATTGTGCCACGTTTCAAAGAGCTAGCACACACCGTGTTTGATTTAGAGTTCCAACTACATGTATCCATATAGGAGAAAACAGAGTGAAACCTAAACATGAAAACGGATACTGCAAAGGAACGGTATAACCTAGAAGAACGAAATTTGGTGTGCCAAGTGGGATTGGTGTAATGATTATTACCTGCAAGTATCATCAAGATTGGGTGAAAAAATGTTTGCTGAGTTATCAGGAAACTCGTAGTTTTTTGGAAGCTTGGCAACCCCTTTCAATGAAAGTGATTCTCGTCAGTCTCTGCTTGGGGCTACTTCAATAGGACACAAACCATAGCGATAGAACTTGCAACTACATTATTGTGCCAAGTTTCAAAGTGCTAGCAGAAACCGTGTTTGATTTAGAGTTCCAACTACATGTATCCATATAGGAGAAAACAGAGTGAAACCTAAACATGAAAACGGTTACTGCAAAGGAACGGTTTAACCTAGAAGAACGAAATTTGGTGATCCAAGTGGGATTGGTGTACTGATCATTACCTGCAAGTATCATCAAGATTGGGTGAAAAAATGTTTGCTGAGATTTCAGGAAACTCGTAGTTTTTTGGAAGCTTGGCAACCCCTTTCAATGAAAGTGATTCTCGTCAGTCTCTGCTTGGGGCTACTTCAATAGGACACAAACCATAGCGATAGAACTTGCAACTACATTATTGTGCCAAGTTTCAAAGAGCTAGCACAAACCGTGTTTGATTTAGAGTTCCAACTACATGTATCCATATAGGAGAAAACAGAGTGAAACCTAAACATAAAAACGGTTACTGCAAAGGAACGGTTTAACCTAGAAGAACGAAATTTGGTGAGCCAAGTTGGATTCGTGTACTGATCATTACCTGCAAGTATCATTAAGATTGGGTGAAAAAATGTTTGCTGAGATTTCAGGAAACTCGTAGTTTTTTGGAAGCTTGGCAACCCCTTTCAATGAAAGTGATTCTCGTCAGTCTCTGCTTGGGGCTAATTCAATAGGACACAAACCATAGCGAAAGAACTTGGAACTACATTATTGTGCCAAGTTTCAAAGAGCTAGCACAAACCATGTTTGATTTAGAGTTCCAACTACATGTATCCATATTGGAGAAAACAGAGTGAAACCTAAAGATGAAAACGGTTACTGCAAAGGAACGGTTTAACCTAGAAGAACGAAATTTGGTGAGCCAAGTGGGATTGGTGTACTAATCATTACCTGCCAGTATCATCAAGATTGGGTTAAAAAATGTTTGCTGAGATTTCAGGAAACTCGTAGTTTTTTGGAAGCGTGGCAACCCCTTTCAATCAAAGTGATTCTCGTCAGTCTCTGCTTGCGGCTACTTCAATAGGACACAAACGATAGCGATAGAACTAGGAACTACATTATTGTGCCAAGTTTCAAAGAGCTAGCACAACCGTGTTTGATTTAGAGTCCCAAATACATGTATCCATATAGCAGAAAGCAGAGTGAAACCTAAACCTGAAAAAGATTACGGCAAAGGAACGGTTTAACCTAGAAGAACGAAATTTGGTGAGCCAAGTTGGATTGGTGTACTGATCATTACCTGCAAGTATCATCAAGATTGGGTGAAAAAATGTTTGCTGAGATTTCAGGAAACTCGTAGTTTTTTGGAAGCTTTGCAACCCCTTTCAATGAAAGTGATTCTCGTCAGTCTCTGCTTCGGGCTACTTCAATAGGACACAAATGATAGCGATAGAACATTTTAACTACATTATTGTGCCACGTTTCAAAGAGCTAGCACAAACCGTGTTTGATTTAGAGTTCCAACTACATGTATCCATATAGGAGAAAACAGAGTGAAACCTAAATATCCAAACGGTTACTGCAAAGGAACGGTTTAACCTAGAAGAACGAAATTTGGTGTGCAAGTGGGATTGGTGTAATGATCATTACCTGCAAGTATCATCAAGATTGGGTGAAAAAATGTTTGCTGAGATTTCAGGAAACTCGTAGTTTTTTGGAAGCGTGGCAACCCCTTTCAATGAAAGTGATTCTCGTCAGTCTCTGCTTGGGGCTACTTCAATAGGACACAAACCATAGCGATAGAACTTGCAACTACATTATTGTGCCAAGTTTCAAATAGCTAGCACAAACCGTGTTTGATTTAGAGTTCCAAATACATGTATCCATATAGGAGAAAACAGAGTAAAACCTAAACATGAAAACGGTTACTGCAAAGGAACGGTTTAACCTAGAAGAACGAAATTTGGTGAGCCAAGTTGGATTGGTGTACTGATCATTACCTGCAAGTATCATCAAGATTGGGTGAAAAAATGTTTGCTGAGATTTCAGGAAACTCGTAGTTTTTTGGAAGCTTGGCAACCCCTTTCAATGAAAGTGATTCTCGTCAGTCTCTGCTTGGGGCTACTTCAATAGGACACAAACCATAGCGAAAGAACTTGGAACTACATTATTGTGCCAAGTTTCAAAGAGCTAGCACAAACCATGTTTGATTTAGAGTTCCAACTACATGTATCCATATTGGAGAAAACAGAGTGAAACCTAAAGATGAAAACGGTTACTGCAAAGGAACGGTTTAACCTAGAAGAACGAAATTTGCTGAGCCAAGTGGGATTGGTGTACTGATGATTACCTGCCAGTATCATCAATATTGGGTTAAAAAATGTTTGCTGAGATTTCAGGAAACTTGTAGTTTTTTGGAAGCTTGGCAACCCCTTTCAATGAAAGTGATTCTCGTCAGTCTCTGATTGGGGCTACTTCCATAGGACACAAACCATATCGATAGAACTTGGAACTACATTATTCTGCCAAGATTCAAAAAGCTAGCACAAACCGTATTTGATTTAGAGTTCCAACTACATGTACCCATATTGGAGAAAACAGAGTGAAACCTAAACATGAAAACGGTTACTGCAAAGGAACGGTTTAACCTAGAAGAACGAAATTTGCTGAGCCAAGTGGGACTGGTGTACTGATCATTACCTGCCAGTATCATCAAGATTGGGTGAAAAAATGTTTGCTGAGATTTCAGGAAACTTGTAGTTTTTTGGAAGCTTGGCAACCCCTTTCAATAAAGTGATTCTACTCAGTCTCTGCTTGGGGCTACTTCCATAGGACACAAACCATAGCGATAGAACTTGGAACTACAGTATTATGCCATGTTTCAAAGAGCTAGCACAAATCGTGTTTGATTTAGAGTTCCAACTACATGTATCCATATAGGAGAAAACAGAGTGAAACCTGAACATGAAAACGGTTCCTGGAAAGGAACGGTTTAACCTAGAAGAACGAAATTTGGTGTGCCAAGTGGGATTTGTGTACTGATCATTACCTGCAAGTATCATCAAGATTGGGTGAAAAAATGTTTGCTGAGATTTCAGGAAACTCGTAGTTTTTTGGAAGCTTGGCAACCCCTTTCAATGAAAGTGATTCTCGTCAGTCTCTGCTTCGGGATACTTCAATAGGACACAAACCATAGCGATAGAACTTGGAACTACATTATTGTGCCAAGTTTCAAAGAGCTAGCATAAACTGTGTTTGATTTAGAGTTCCAACTACATGTATCCATATAGGAGAAAACAGAGTGAAACCTAAACATGAAAATGGTTACTGCAAAGGAACGGTTTAACATACAAGAACAAAATTTGGTGAGCCACGTGGGACTGGTGTACTGATCATTACCTGCAAGTATCATCAAGATTGGGTGCAAAAATGTTTGCTGAATTTTCAGGAAACTCGTAGTTTTTTGTAAGCTTGGCAGCCCCTTTCAATGAGAGTGATTCTCGACAGTCTCTGCTTGGGGCTACTTCAATAGGACACAAAACATAGCGAAAGAACTTGGAACTACATTATTGTGCCAAGTTTCAAAGAGCTAGCAAAAACAAAATTTAATTTAGAGTTCCAACTACATATATCCATATAGGAGAAAACAGAGTGAAACCTAAACATGAAAACGGTTACTGCAAAGGAACGGTTTAACCTAGAAGAACGAAATTTGGTGAGCCAAGTTGGATTGGTGTACTGATGATTACCTGCAAGTATCATCAAGATTGGGTGAAAAAATGTTTGCTGAGATTTCAGGA